>NW_010311350.1:53671-98781 GCF_000700745.2 Antrostomus carolinensis | reverse complement strand
ATTATGGGAGACAGTGTCAAAGGCTTTGCTGGATATATAATGCCCATAAAAGTCCATATTAATGAGCTTTTAGTCTACAGACAGCCCCTGTGTACTAGCAGAAGTATTTCACCACTTCCCCAAATAATGTCCCTACGTCAGCTGCCATCTGAGTACTAAGGCAGGCTGAAAAAGTACATTAGAAAGCATCACATCTGTAACATAACTACGAGATGACATGACTTTTTTGGTTTGTTTGGTGGTTTGTTTTTGTTTTGGTTTTTTGTTTTTTTTCAGGACTCATTTCCTAATCAAAGCCCAGAAGCTGTTGAGCTAATGAAAATGTCACCTGCAATTTGATGGAGATGGTTTTGATTGCCTAGGTGTCATATCACATACTGCAGTGCTTTCTCAATTACTGCAGAATATCTCATTTTCCTCCCTTGAGTACGGGGTCAATGATAACCAAAGGAATGATGCAGAGAAACATGAGCTGTGCTGCTGGTGGGTAACAGCCCCTTCCAAGCGTACACTGCACCAGCCCCTGAGCATATCAGCACACCTACCAGAACAAGTAAAAGCTGGTTAATAGCTATTCAGTGCCAAATGAGTTGATTGTTAATCATCCATCTATAGGCATAAAGACATTGCCAGAAACAGGCTTGATGCATACAGTGAATTTATGAAGGATTGATCCAAAATCTGATGCAGTGTGATCAGTACTAATAGTACAAGAGCTGAACAGTGGTTTGTTTAGTGTTTGACTGAGGGAAACGCATTTGGCAACACTAACATCTTTCACACATTTCAGTCAGATTCATCAAGCTCTGAGTTTAGAAACAAAAGGAGGCACAAGAATGTTTTCCAATATTTGAAAAATAAAATATTTGTTACGTGAAATGTAGCATGATTTTTCTCTCTGAATTTTCTTTTAATGTCCTTTTAGAAAAAATAAGCTTTAAAATACTCAGAATGGAAAGGAAGTATTGTTACTGTGCTTCAAAGTTTAAATCCAGTTATTCAGTTTGTTTTAAACACTCAGATTATTATAAGTAAATTTAAGAATGCCAATTAACAACAACAAAAAAACCCCTATTGTTTGATTAGTTCTATGTGTTATATGGACATGGTTCACCCTCACACAGCTTTTCAGGATTTGAAGGTACAACTTGCAGTTTGATGAGGACTCTCTGTTACCTTGCACACCTTCATGCTTCAATTTATTCAAGCATCAAATAGTAGTAAATGCTTAGCTTGCTCATTTCATTTCAATTCGTTAGAAGCTGAGTATCTAAATCTCTTGCACTTCCCACCCTCCCCCCTGCCGATCCCCGCCATTTTAAAGCTTATATGCAGAGATGATCAGGGTAGCTTGGTATTTCTTTTCATTTGAAAAATGATATTTTTTGACAAAGGTGTATCAACGTGATAAATGGGTTCTTTTCACCATATTAAGTCTCTGACTCAAAGTTAGAATGAGACGTGAACCTCCAGCTCCTAAATTCTATGCTGCTGACCTAGCAATGTAAGTAAAATTTTGAAACATAATATACTTCCAAAAATATCTATCAAAGATTTTCTATAAACAAAGGAGTTTGCAGATGAATATTATGGCATTTATCCATACAAGTTGTTCACAAGATGATTACACAAGTAATTCCCTTCCGTTTCATTGATGATAAACAAAACGTACATTTTGCTTTTGTGAAGGAAAAACAAAAAAATGAAATCACCTAGGTGGACTACCATTCTGCTGAAGATCACAAAAGGTTTACCTCAACATAAGCACTGGTGAATCAGCAAGGAACCTCACAAGCCTTTCAGAAGGACTGGATGCAGAAATCATTATTTATTAGGACAGTACCCGACAAGAGTGTTGTTTTGATGAATTGGCACACATGGAACCTGGAGATGATGAATTGTGCTGACGTTAATTCTGTTAAAAGTTGCTTAATATGCACATAATTTGATTTATGAATTTTTCAACATAGAAGAGCACCCTCATCTCACATAAAACAAAACACTGATATTACTAAAACATAGCGATAGTACAGGCTCTAGATATTGAATAAAATCTTCCACTCTATAGTTCTTTACATTCTCAGCAAGTTCAATTGTGCAATATGACAATCAATACATGTATCTGCATACTTGAAAGTCAGAACCAACTTATCTATCATCAGAGGGAGAATAGTGAACACATCTAGTAGTTCTACATAGTCAGCAATATCTGGCTTAATTTACTATTTGCTAAATAGACAAAATAAATGTCCATGAGTCATTTCTATCTTGATACACCAGGATACATAATTGTTTAGGTTCTTTTAGTCATGCAGTTCTATGATTCTGTGATTCTCTGATCTGTAATACTCCTAACAAAGCTAAACATAATGGAATAGAATAATTCATAAAAACTAAAATACTGCATGTTTATATGTCTTTGATTTATATCTCTCTCCAGAGTCTTGTACTAGCAGTACAGACAAGCTTACATAGATGTCTCTTTCTATGAATCTAACTCTAAAACCTTATATGATGCCATTTTTACTACAGCAAAATGAAGAGGGGGCCGGGGGGAAAGACATTTTATAAAGAGAAAAAAATTGGTTTTCCTCCTTCTTCAAGGGTAACCCTGGCCATGAATATGTGGATAACACAAGTTATCTCAGAGCAAGCTGAAAATCGCCCAGGGAAATGATGAACTTCCAAGATGAGCCAAATATCATAGATGTCAGTATATTTACTCAAGAACTCATCAGACACTACAGCAAAAAGCTTTAAAACATACACAGCTAAAATACACAGCAGAAGTAGTTTTATGCCAGCAAAATACACTAGTAAACTAAATCTTATTCAGAAAACAAAGGTATGCATGTAGATGTGCACGTATGCAGCCTTTTTCCTGCCTTGTGCAGGCTGTTTTTATTCAGAAGACCAAATACCTATCTTCTGAGAATATTTGAGAGTCTTATGAAATGGACCTAAATCCATACAGACTTTGAGCAAATCTGGGGCATCTATAAAAATTGTCCTTTACATTTAGGTAACGTTTGGAAACATATTATTTTGACTTCTTTAATTTCCTTTATAACTGTGAGACAACAGGGAAGGGACTGTACTTGGAAATTTCCTGATTAGGAAATTTCCAATAACAGTATCGTAGTGAGCGTTGATGAAGTTATACTGCCAGTTCTCCAAAGCCATATTCCTCTAGCACTGCTGTGACAACAGCTCAGTAGGTTTCATTTGCCAGCCAGAAGTCCTATGATGACACAGGCAAAACTTCAAACGTAGTCAAACCAAGCACGTGAGAACATCGGAGAGGTCACAGGCATGCTAAAGCAAATGGACAGCTCGATCTGAAGTCCAGAGAAGAGTAACATAAAAAATTCTTAGAGGATTAGTTAGATTTTTTTTTTTTTTCCCAAAGGTCAAGAAGGACTTGATATAGTGGAAAAAGTTAGAGTTGTTTTTGTGCTGTCTAGCCTGCTTTGCCCATCCGTGGGTGTTAATGGTTAGCAGTTCTTCCAACTGCATAGTTTAGTGGCTTCCATTTTCCATCTAAACTCTAAAAATTATGTAGAAAATTTGCTATTGTTTGCCTCTCTGGCAATCCATCAACCTTAATTATAATTGTGCTGGAAAAACACAGCACTCTTTATAGAACTTTTTAAAGCCTGACTTGTTCTGTTGCCGTTATAAGAAAACTAAATAGATGAGCAATTTAATTTAATTTCTCCAATACTGCCTCATGTTTTCTAAATAAGAACCATAGCTCTTCTAAGTTTGAAACATCTGAAATATTGATTACAGTACACTTTCTTTTGAGCATAAAATGGATTAAACAGGTTATTTTTGTCATTCAACACAAGCCATAATGAAGCATGGTAACTAGAATGTGTTGACTATATATTTTGTCTGTCCTATTAAAACTGAAGTAAAATAAAATATTTTGGGATGAGTAAGCATGGGGTTATATATTTCCACTGGCAAAAGGAAGCTTGTTTGCCCACAGAGAAGCTGTGTGCATAGCTGTGAACTCCTCTAATGTTTTGACCGGTAGGAAGGGTTTGATGAAGAGAAGGTGATTCTGTGAGCCATGATGTCCTGTGGAGTTTCTTGTTTCAATGTGGGTTTATTAGAAGCCTGAGGACTTTTTTTCCCTTTTGTGTTATCAAAGCCTTCTTTTTGCATATACTCAACATTTTTTTTTTCTTCCATGTAGATTAAAGGGGAGTTTTCAGCCCTTTCCACAACAGAATCTTTAATAATCTCTCCCTTTTTCCTTCTTCTTGGTTTGAGGAGAGAAAAGGAAAGAAAAAAAGAGAAAGGCAGCCAAACACAAACAGTGTGAGTAAAAGTTACTGTCTTAGTTTAAATCTCTTAGAGCAATACACTAAAAAACATTAAAAAAAGAAAGAAAAGACATAATGCCCCTATTTGTTGGCAATCTGTAGCTCTAGTGTTCCTTTTGGGACCTGGGGAGGGGCTATATTTCAACTCACACAGTGTCAAAGGGATTGACCTAAAGCAGATCAGGCAGGAACAAGACATCTTTAAGACATTTATGTACCTTCACCTCTCAGGTCTATTACATCTGCCCAAGTCAGCTTCTATCCAGTTTTACTGACATGCCGTCAAATATATCAGCCAGATAAGAAAAAATGTTGAGCATGAAAGAGCAGTCCATGTAGTAAATTATAGCAAACTTGTTTAGTAGGCTGCATTCCCAGGCGTCAATGAAAGCTAGGCAGCCACGAGAGTCAAGACATCTCAAACCCTTTGAACAAAACCAAAAAAAAAAAAGGGGAGATACTGGACTAAAAAAATCTTCTGACAGAGAAGGAATACAGAATCAGAGAATGAAGCAGTCTGCCACATATAGTCCTGAGAAGATCCTTCATCTTAGATAAATCAGTAAATTGAGGGAATAAGGGAATTACTACACTAGTTGAGGGATTTTTCATCAAAACAAACAAAAAAAATAATGGTTGTAAAGAGGCAACTTCAGCATTCATTAGGCCAAGAAGAGAAGCTAATGTGGCCTTATTCTTCCCTTACGGCTCCCACAAGTGTCTTAACAAACCTTAAGAACAACACAAAATCAAAAAGACATAATTAGTCTGCTTAACCTGGCCATTCATTTCATCAGTCCCACCTATGTCAATATCTTTTCTTGTTTACTTAGATTTATTTGCATTTGCCAACTTGAAAAATGCCTGCTTTTCATGGTAAGAAGTAGTCTTGCTCCTCGAGAATTCTTACTTTGGCTTTTGTCAGTATGAAAGACTATTTTACCTAATAAAAGTGGCACATTTTTATCCCTGGTGAAAACTGAAATGGAGAAAAACTTTAGGACTTCATTAAATTTTGAAAGAACAATTACTAACAAACAAACCCTGTGCTCTTTCAATTAACATTCTGTGAATCCTAACAGAGTATATAGCAACATTTTTTGTCAATATTCAACTTCCCATAGTAATTGCACTTCAGTAGAGAAAGATACCTAGAAGTATGGAAATCTATCATATTTGCCTTCCAGATACACAAGTAATGCTTGTGTATCTGGATACAGGCAGATAAAATCCTCTGCAATGTACCAAAAATGTCTACAGAATTCTAGAAACAGCTACAACAAAAGAGAGATCAAAGTGACAGTTTCTTATATGACTTGAATGGAAAGCAAGCAAGGAAGTTTGAAATTTCAGTGATTTAATAAACAAACTAAGGCATAATCAGAAACAGCTCATCATCTAATGTCTATGCAAAATTAATGCCAAACAATCATCTAATTTGTCTTTCGGAAATGGAACCCTAGAGATAAGGGACCCTTGCTAAGAGTGTCAGTCCTTATGATCTCTATTTTCTCAAGGCTTCTCCATTTTCAGGTCTGAATTAATTCTGGATGCAGTCTGGCAGCAAATGGGATAGTACTGAAATGCTTTAAAGTATTCCATAATTAAATTTCTAAATTGCATCAACTATTTAATGTTCTTTCCCATCTCTTCCAGAGATAAGTGCATGTAGAAACTTGCATTGATACAATTTATCCCATTAAATTTTACACACAGGAAAAGACTCATGGCTCGGAGAAGGCTGACAAGGCATATTCACTTCCTCTTAAAAAGATATATATATGTGTATTTATATTTATATATGCACACATAGAGAGAGAGAGGGAGAGACAGACTTCTCATAACCATTACAGCAAATTATAAATGATGCATGAAATTAAAAATTCCTGTTGAGTGTACTGGGAAGTGCATAGACAATGCCACCATAGAATCAATGTTTGCCACATCATTCACTTACTGAGAGCCACTGACTTTAATGTCAACAGAAAAAGTTTTTGCAGTTATACATTTCAACCTGTACAGTATTTGTGCATTTTGCATTTGTTTTCCAAACCAGTTCAAAATAAGCATATTGCAGACTTTCAAACACATTAAGCTCTTCAAACACCCAATTACTAGAATATAAAGTAGCTTTGAAAACCATATATAGCAATATGCAAAATGAACTGTAAGTTCTAAAAAAAATAAATAATAATAAAAAAATCATTAAAAAGCAGACTGGTAAACTGTTTCATGTTTCTGTGTTAGAAATAGGCAAAGATGATCAGTGTTACAAAGGAATCTCAAGCATCAGTGGATTGTTAAATTGGGTTTTACCTCTGCAATTAAAAAAATCAAGACTTAGTTTACTCTGAGTTATTGTTTACAACCCAATTAGCTTTATTTATCAGTTTGATTTTTGCCATCATAGATATTCTGAGTAAAACCTTAATTTTAAGGAATTCATAATTGTATAAAGATTTAACTTTGTAACCACCAAAGCTATGCAGGTATTTAAAAATTTGCACACTAGTGTTTATGGAAGAGCTGTTTCTCACTTTACTGCTAGCATCATAGCTGGAGCATTCACTGTGCAGGAGACTTTGAGAAGAACCTGCTTGAAATGTTCATAGCAATGTCTCAAGATGTGTGAAAAGGTCAAACACTGACAGAATATCTAAAATACAGACCCGAGATACTAATGAAAAAGGAGAGATTTGGGAGTATAAGGCCAGATAGGACTACTGATGGTCTGATCTGGTCTTCTGTAAACCATCTGGATTGAATGTTTGTGCAAGCTGAATGTGTGTGAAGCGGTACGCACAACATATACCACTGGCTGGAGACAAGGCATTGCTACATATCCTGCTGTACACAAAAAAGTGAAAAAATGTTGTTCAAATTTTCTAAAGGACAAGTATCCATTCAGGATCTTAATCCAGTTTGAAGCACACAAAGCTCATAAATGTAAAATATTGTGCTTTGAGAACTTGGGAAAGCAATTCAAACATCCTCCAGACAACATCACTACATACCACAGAGTTAAAATGCCATAATTTCCCCAGTTTGTCTCCTCTTCTGCAGGCAAACAGATATCTGCAACTTTAATTCAGTCACAGGTGCAGCTCCAGATACTTATACTTCTAATTAAACTGTATTGAGTTGCAGGTGTAAATCAGTCAGAAGCGGATTCATATTTTAGCGGGGCTTCATTAGTGGGTGCAATTTTAGTCTTGGGAAAATGTCAGTCTTAAATTTGTTCTCTCTAAGCAAAAGTAAATCTAAAGCATACCTCCTTCCACTATATGCTATGGCAGAATAATCCTAACCCGCTTAAGTATAAAAACAAGAGATAAATTATTTTTGAAAGATGTAACATACTGATATTAAACAAAATCAAGAAACAGACAAAATGAAAATCTGACCACAATCAGTTCCTTTAAGAATTTCACTCAAATTTGCTTTTAAGTGAATGATTAAAGAACTACAATGCCAAATGATGTTTAAGAATTTGCATGATGGGGCAGAGGGCAAGACCTGTATCACCATACCTTTTCAGAATGCATCTCAGGATAGCACTTGCTTTCATCTCATTAAGTACATGGTATTTTCTCTGATCCATCTTTTTTCTACTCACCAATAAAGACCATCTGAAGCCCCACAAGCTTCAGAGCTAAGCTGAGTCTTGAACCAGTGGATTTATAGTCACAGCACACTATTTGTAAAACCTCTGACATGTATTTAATCACCCTATCCAGATGAAAAACAATTTCCAAAAGGAAAACATCCTAGAAGCCCCATTTTAAGTTCTCCTCAAACTCTCACATATTACTTACAGGTTTTTTAAGTGAAGTCAGCTTCATATTTTTCCTTCCTCATATCTCTACCTTGGACAGTCTCCATTAGCTGGCATTCAACCGTAAACCACCTCAAATTATGCAGAAATATTTTATCCACATACGTAAAGACGGTGTTTCAAACACTGCTCATGGACCCCTCATCCCTTTTTAAATTGCATAGGATAATTTTCTTAATCACACAGGAGAATTAAGCAAATCTTACTATTAACTGAAAACTTGAAATGGTGGTGTCTGTCACAGGGCAAGGCACTCTGTAGTTTCTAAGTGAATAGCCACAGCAATTGAACAGTCCTTTGAAATCAATGTACAACTGAAACACTAATGCAGCAGATTCAACAGTCTCAATCAAGTAATTTGATTTCCCTCCCACTTATTCACTAGCAACTCCCTGGAACCAATGTGAATACATGTATGTTACTGAGCAAGAGGCAACCCAAGTAAGGGAAATTGTTTATTTGCCATAGCTAGAAATGTCAGTATATGTCAAGTACTCTCCTCACATGCCTGTGCAATAAAACAGTGATTTAATCCATATGAAGTTATTTTCTTTTAGCATCTACATTTTCTCAGAGATGCACTAATTAGTGACAGCCAATCAAGTTAGTCCTTTTGCTGAAGTGGTAGAACATGGGCTCCCAGGCCCATAAATTCAACACTTAATGAATAGCTTAGCTGTGTGCAATTAAGCATACACTCAAGTGTCTGGCTAGGCTAGAGCCTCTATGTTCAAGGCATGTGGTCCACAAAGTCTCAAGCATTCATATGCAGGCAGAATAAAATTTCATTAACATAAAGATTTTTTTTTTCCCTGTCTTGCTTAGCAAAAGGATATGAAATAAGAGCTGGGTGCTAAAGATTTTAGAGATAATTGTCTCACAGAAAAATTATTATCTACTAGAAAAATTATAAACTAAGAAAGGAGGAACTGAAAGAAGACAAACTAGACCACACTCACTGATATTTCACTCTGCCTCTTCTATTTCTATACTTCTTTCACTCTTCTGGGTACTTCTTTTTCTTCCCAAAATGAATGCAGGAGCTATGCAGATACACTGTGGCAATTACACATAAGTTTTAGTATAAGATATTGCAGTAAGCACAGCAGTGACATATTTAGGGTAGAGAGCCTAGAGTGAATGCCAATAAGAGTGTATGTCTTAATACCTGGAGTTTCACATGCTTGGCTTTTAAAACTGAAACTCTTACATCTAGGCAGATGCTTATTAGTACTGTTTGGGTGAATAATGCAAAGCATTTGATTCCATATGAATGCCGATTCAGTGAAATTTAACATCATTCTATATTCTATGTTGAGTCAGAGCCACAGGCACGTAATGTTTCCACTGAATTAAAAGATTCCATCCGATTTGTTATATAGTCTCCTCCAATCTGATCCCCAAGTCCTTGAAATGCATATGGCAGGCAGTGCAATGATACAACAGAAAAAAACACAGACTATTCCTAATCCCACATAAATTAAGTGATAAACCATGGTCCTTCAGCAGGTTGACTGTAAGCCATTTCACTTTAGCCCTAGGAAGAAGAGAATGTTTGGAGGTCATTCAGTTTTTCTTTGCTGCAATAAATTTACAGCAGAATATGACAAAAGTCTGTTGTGAACATGTGTCTTCATGTTCCTCATTTCCTTCATATTAATATTTTTAAAACATTTTATTTCCTTATTCTTTTATAACTTCCTTGCAAGTCCTCTCCAAGTCTTCTGATTTCACTATGATGCTTTTCTATTTACTAAATTTTCTTTGCTTTGATGAGGAGAATCCACATCCCTGGAGAAAAACATCAAGCTGAATATAATGTTGAAAAATTTTTAAAAATCGATTTTCAGCATCCCTCAAAAAAAAGGGAGATGCTTATTCTAGACTCATGGTGGAGTTTCATTCTTAGCTGTTGCTTTTCAGATTTAAAATATTTACAGACAGAATAAAAATTCAAACTGACAAGCTCCCTATAAAATGTGGCTCTCACAAGCGAAAATTAATCTTATTTATGCTACTTTGTAAACATTATTCCCGGAAAAAGTAGGTGTAAAATTTGTTCAATCTGATTGCTTAACAAAAAACAAAACTGTAAGTTCACTTGTTCTTAATAGGTAGAAGATTCATATACTTTGAATTAAGGACTTATTTAAAAAAAAAAAAAAAAAAAAGATTGTGAAATTCTGCCTTTATTACTCAGTTTGAATTGATTAAACTGAAGCATAGCAAAACCAACTCTTAGATTGCAAAAGTGAGATCCCTCTTAAAGGCAGCATCATTACAAATCATGCTGGTAAAGTAAACAAGTGAAATTCTCTTAAATAATTCATACCCACAGCTCATTGACATCAAAAGCCTTCTTTCAAATAGCACCACAGCAAAGTGTAACTGCTTGACTAATCTAGAAAAATATTAACTGTACACAAAAAATCCCACAGTTAGCAGGAATAGAGGGAAATGGAGGAGACAAAATAATCACTAATATGATAGGAAGTGCAGTAGTACTTCAGTTTACTCAAGTCAACTTGAAGTTCTACAAAAGGTGAATAGGCACCCTAGTCATCAGGAAAGCAAGAGACATTTACAAAAAAAGGACAAAAGACATACAAAAAGACATGCAATGGAAATAAATGACTACCACATTCTGAATGTGTTTGTTACCAGTAAAATACACCAACATACACAGCAAGGATTTGCACCAATCATCTTAGTGCTGATTATGAAGACTGAGGTTCAGGAGGTGTAGGTCTGAATAGAGCAAAAGCCTTTTCCTACAAGGTTGATGATATGAATCCTATGAACATGGTGGGTTTCTGCCTAGTTTACCTATCAGGTAACATTTGCAATTCTTACACTGCATGGCAGGATTTTAAAGATATATAGATATGCTTTCTCAGCTAGCTAAAAAAGTAAGACCTCCGAGATTCATGTTTGTTGTTGGATTTCTGTGAAATTAAACTAATCTCCCTGTTAAGCTTCCTTAAACACTTGATTGACTATAAATAAGAGGAGGATCAAGTCCAATTTCTTCACCTCCCAAACACTGTCAAAAGGTCCCTATAGAACTTTTACAACAGAAAGACTTCCCATGAGCAATCTACACAGGTTGAACTGATCAGGTTAGTTTTAACCAGCTCATTGAATTCAAAGTTGAATTTGTAATCACAAAGACAGAATACATTAGTGACAGCATTTGTTTTCTTAGTCAGTGTTGGTATTGGCTCTATCCCTTCCAACCCAAACTATTCTATGACTCTGTGATTCTATAAGACAGCTCAGACAGGCTCCGTCAGTTAGAAACAGCAACCAGGTCTAAATTCTGGTAGGGGCCTTTCTAAGGGCACTAGAAGGCACAAAGATGTGCTAGAGCAGGTGTTGAACAGCTACTGCTGTGTAGACACATTTCTCTGCTGATCCCTGTACGAGTGCAGCACAGAACTTTACACCTGGACTCTATCAATGCATTTCAAGGTACCTGTCAGTGTACTGATAACAGTGTAAGAAAATTAGATCTGGTTCATGGTAAATAAGAATTACTGAGTAGAACAAAACAGTTAGAATCATCCAGCTCGTCTAATCTGGTTTTAAAATATTGGGTCTTCAAATTTTGTCACATTAGTTCTACTTTGAATAATGTCCTAATACAAAAGATCACACACTATGTGGTAGAAATAACCACTTAATTAATACATTGTTCCTGACATCTTACATGATATGTAAGCAATAACGTTAACATCTCTCTGCTTCTTGTTTTCTGTTTTTAGGACATCAGTTCAGATCCATATAGAGGGAATGCTACACCAATACACATATTAGCTGAAAACAATTCCAATCAGCTGGTACAAAATGATTCTCAGAAGGCGAATTACCAATTTTATAGCATCTTTCCTATCATTACCCTAATAACATGTGCTTCTTTCTCTTCATACCTTTGCTTAAAAGAAACAGCACTGATGGAATGTTCTTTTTTATTGTTTTTCTTTTGTTCATTACAATAGTCTTTAATCCCCAAACAATATCATTAGCCAAGACATAAACTTTACTGAAAGAGTCAGTTAAGGGTAAGTAAACCTACCCCACTAATGATATTCTGAAATTTGTTCTCCATTTTCCTACCATAAATCCATTTTATTTGCTCACTTGAAGAATTCCACCATATAAGAACTTCATTGCAAACGGAGTGAAAATAAAACTCTTAGTTCAGTACAAGTGCTTTGGCCAGCCCCTGATCAGAGGAAACAAAAAATAAAGGTGAAGCAGTGTTTCATCTACTCGACAGAAGCAGTAGATCAAAGATTGGAAGAGTCTATAGTAATCTAATATTTACAGAATACAAGTATGTTTCACCACTGCACATTGATCATCCCATCTCACTTGGGGATCTACTGATGAAACTCAGAGTGAGCTGAGACCTGTGCTATGACAGGGATACAGAAATTCCTACAGGTTCTAGCACAGCACAGATTTCACACAAGAAGTCTATTTTCTCCTTCTTTTGTCTAATGTGCAATTTTGCAATGAAGAACTGAAAGGAGAAAAGGGAAAAAAATATGTTAGAATCACGTGGTCATAAATGAACCTAAGAACAAATAAATGCAAGAAGTCATGCTAAAGCCGAAGAAAAAGCTAATATATTTGGCTACATGAAGATGTTTGTGAAACAAAGGTGTTTTGGGGAAATTCAAGAGTAGAATGATCTTCCAGAGAATTTGTGTCTGCATCCAAAGTCCATCCTTCTGAAAGGCATAAAAACTTTCTTGAGAAAAACGGATTTATGAAAATAGAACAGTTTTAGAGGCCATTTCACTGCCACTGCAGATTTTGTTTGGGATTTATCTGACTACCATGCTGACAGAATGGAACCTAAAACTTAAATGCAGACGTGCATAGATTTTACTCAAATCCACTACTATCAGTAAAGTTGTTTTTAGGGACTTCAATAGGATCTGGACCAAGTTCTTTACTTAATCCTTATCTTGACATGCGGTTTTTTTCAACATTCATTTCAACTGAATGTTCATGTGAGTTGTTACAGGCTTAGAGTGCCGATATTTATATCTTTTTGCTAAGGGCTTCTTGTTTAAAACATTATTAAAGAGAAGAAAGGAAAAAAGAAACCTTTAATTGTTAATTATCTGAATATATATTTCAGAAATGTTCACTTACAATTATGAATGCAAAAGGATTTATTTATGAAGCAAAGCAACATGCAATATGCAGCAATTCATTAAAGTTAGTTTATGGTCCACTTTCATTAAAGTTGAATAATATCTTACTAAGGAGAGTCACTGTATATCTAATTTTCTTTTAACTGTGGTGAATACTCAGTAAACAAAATTAGGTTTTGTAATCAGATAACTACTAAGATCAAAGCTATTCCTAGTAGTTATTATACTGTTAAAAAGAAGTGACATTGTAAATAAATAAGCTCATATTTTATTAAAAGAGTAGAATACTTATGTTTTCCAAGCCAAGTGTTCAGTTAGCAGAAATTCTAAGGTCTGAATAATTCTGGTAGAGTTACTGGCAGTAGGCTAGCTTGGCCTTACTACTGACACTAATGAGGGGCAAGCAAGAAAAGGGTTGCTCTTCAGAGGCTGAGGGTTTCCAGTGTTCTTCATATAGCAAATTATGCCATCTTTTATTTCCAAACAAACGTTTTCAGGAACAAGTTTGTCAGGTATAGTAAGCAGTGGTGAGTGTTACCCAAACTGATACTCTTTGTATCTTTACAGAAACTGAAAAGACAGGCAGAACTTTCTTTGTGATGAAATTCTTATGAATTCTTATGTCAGCAAGCTTTTCCTTATAAATTGCTTCAAAGTTGCCTAAGCCACTTTTTCCAAATCTTCATACTTATCCCAGTCCAATACAGGGCCTATAAACATATTTTTATATACTTGAATACAACCGCATGGATTTTCAAAGGACTGGAGATTTCCAAATTCCACTCAAGTTTCAGGGTGTTTTAAATGCTCCATAGTAAAGGTACATAAATGCATATTAATATTACTTCCTGGCTTTTTGTTTAGAGACTTGTAGAGGTAGCTGTTCTGGCAACCGTGCAGCAAGAGGTTGACTGTTAAATCTGCTCTGCAAAAACATTTGACAAGAGATATTAAAGAAGTTTCAGCTGCAACAACAAAAAACCAAAGTTTACAAAGTGTTTAAGCAAGAGGCTGCTCAAGTTCAACATCAGCGTTAATAGTGAGGAAAGATTCCACTGTCTTCTAATGAGAAAAAGTGATAATATATGATTTTAAAAAATCATAAAGAATATTTATCAAACTTTGAATTAGCATAAAATGAATTCAACAATGCACAGAACTCGTGCTTAAGTGAAACAGCCATGCATCGTATAGCCATTATTAGGTGTGAGCTATTTGATGGAAAGTCACTTAAAGAGTATTAATAAATATGCCAAACAAATTTAATATTAATTTTCTGACTTTATCCTTATACAAGCCAAAGTGCATTCAGTGTAAGGCAAAGCACTCTACAGAAACAGAATGGAAACAAAAATAAGCAGCTTTCATCATGGAATTAAATAACTGAGAGTGTAGTCAATGAAGTAATGACACCTGCCCACAGCAAATATCCTGTAAAATGTCCTGTAAGCTAATTTAAAAGTAAATGTTTGGTTGTTAGTAATAACTGTTCCTGTAAAAGCAAATAAGCAAAGACACATAGATCCTTAGGTTATGATTCTTAGATCTTTTGCAATTATTTCGGAGCCACAAAGTTAATAGTTGTCAAAATTGCTGCTGGTGTTTCGAATATCCAATCCCATTTGTTAGCAAACAAGTGGAATTAA
Source organism: Antrostomus carolinensis (assembly GCF_000700745.2). NCBI lineage: Eukaryota > Metazoa > Chordata > Aves > Caprimulgiformes > Caprimulgidae > Antrostomus > Antrostomus carolinensis. The sequence goes on along the minus strand of NW_010311350.1, from coordinate 83,798 downwards.
CCTATTAAATCAGGAATGAGTAAATGCAGCTTTGGCACTTTTATACTTTGCCCATGTATTAGAGGGAATTGGAATATACTTTCACTAAATCTTTTCATGTGATTATTTTCTCCATTGTCTCATGCATTTGCTCATAACTCCTCTCAGCTATAGAGCACACCACAATCCACTGCAGAAGTAATGATGCCCAGGAAGTATCATTATGGGCATCACAGATGTCTTTATTGCGTAGGTATCACATTGTAAAAACAGTTAACTCTCAAACAAGATATCTTCAGATACGTTAGAATCCTTTTGCTAGAGCCATCACCTCAAAAATATCAGATGTACAGTAGGGCATATTTCAGAAGTCTAAAAAAATTCTTTATAGACCTTATTACAAATCAGCCAGTGTTAAGAATATCAGGGATAACTCTGAATGCTAGAATGGAACTCAATAAACCAAACTTTGTCAGAAGTACAAATGCTGCCTGAGGAAAAATATTTTCAAATAGGTATCAGTAAAAAACCAAGTTGATATCACACTTCTAATAAATATACTAAGGGAGCTTGGGGTATCTGTTGGGTTTTGATGGAGTTTTTAAATGAATCTTGTCTTACATTTTCTTAGATGTAGAAGTATAGTCCTCTTTGGGGAAAAAAAGACTTTCAGAAACTGCTCTTCTAAACAGTCTGATGTCAAACAAGTAACTAAAGCATTTGAACATATGCCAAGTATGTAATTATTTTTAAAGTACATTCTACATAGAAGTAGTATTCACAGAAACATGTAGCACACTTCTGCAACTTCAATCTCCCTGAAATTTACTCTGGGGTGTAATAAACACTGCGTTGAAAATATATTTGGACTGTACAGCCCAGCAAAAATTGGATTATTTACTGATTAAAGATAATAATCCATTGAATAACTACTTTTGAAAATACAGTCACATATAAATCTAGACACATACACACATATATGTACATATACACAATTATCTTAAATTGTATAAGAAATATGGTTACTTTGAGATATCTACAATAATTAAGAGTGAAATGGAATGCGGGCGAAAACATTTGTGATGATCAAAACCAGTAATAATCGTCACTTTCATATCGTATAAATTATTTGCAAAGCATCCATTCCATCTCTAGTTGATATATTTTTTGTTACTCTGCACTAGCTTTGTAATAACAATAACTGTCTTGATAAATTACTTAGAACATTATTCATTTTTAAGTAGCCATATTTGTTTTCATGTTTCCAGCAATATTATGACAATAGAAAAAGATTATTGTAATTGCGTCTTCAAGCAAGGACTACAGGTAGTTTGGGTTTTTTTCATGACTAATAACTCCCATTTTCATCTTCATTCAGTCACTGAGATGTTCAGACTGTTGGCAGATGGAGGAGGTGATGTGGACTTCATTGGCAAGAAAAAATAGAAAAATTATTGAGTCTTAAAAATATTATTACATTATGATGATGATGAGAGACTGAGATCACTAAAGCTATTATCATTTCTATCAAGAGCATCTTTCATAAATAAGAAAAAACAAAAAACAACTGAATATATAAACAGCTTTTTCTTTTCCTTGTTTCAAAAGATTTTTACTCTGGTTGGTTATCACAAACTACACTAACGTTATTTAAATAAGCTATACCAATATTAATGCACAAACAACTATGCTCTGTTACTTTTTCTCCTTTTCATTTGTATTCATAAATATAATTGTGAATAATAATTCAAAACTGATCAATATTGCTGTCTCACCTGTGACCTTTACATTTTTGGTGAACCATGCAGGCTAAAGAGTCTGCCTATGTTTTGTCATTCCCGCTTTGCTTCATATTTGACCTAGTTTAAGTTTCAGAACTAGTTACCTCAGTCATACAATCACATCTCAGTTATTGGCATAACTTAGAAGCTACATCATTTCCACTCAAGACTTGTTTGTTTTTTTTCATAAAACAAACAAATTTAAATACTTAAGAGCCATATTAACTACAAATTTAACACATCTGCATGCAAACATTTATCTGAACTAAAGTGACTCTGTAACTGAAAGATTGCTTGCAAATGTTGTTCCAATATTTTAACAGAGGATGGTGAATTCTGCTAGGGTTTAGTCAAAACTGTCACAGAAGTGCCAAATCAGGTAAAGACATGAACAGAACAAATTGACAAGAGAAAATTATGATGAAACAGGATACAAGAAGGTCTCTACAATTAGTTTCTAAATTATCTCCTAAAACACTGACAAAATCAAGATTTTTCACTGTTCTACAGGGACTGGGGAATTCCTACACTGTTCCAAATCACATGTTCAAGAACAGCAATCTGTGCTGCTGTGGACAGAAACCCATTCTTCAGGTGATCCCTTCCCATAATAAAAACAAGTGTCACTAGACAATTTTCAAATGTTGCATTTCTGTTCATTTAATACCTACAGGTGAAATTTATTTGTGTTTAACAAAGGCACTAGAAGAGGAAGGTCAGCCACCAGGACACAAAGTACAATTGCCATGTTGTTGCATTTTTCATAAGGTGTCCAAATTTGATGCGATCAGAATTTTTAACAACTGCAGGACTAAGTAATTTTAAATTATTATGACGTTTCCAGGTTTTACAAGTGATTTCATTTGAACAAGAGCCCATTATAGCACAGATTTAAAATATAAGGATTATAAGATATTTCAAAATTATATATTTAATACAAAATACCACAAACAATAGTTTGACAAACAAGCTGAGGCATTTGATAGATCTCAGGTAAACCATAAATAGGCAGAAGAAGTAAAGTTATTAATCACACTCTTAGAAAAATCAGGCTCAGTGTACCAAGACTAGCAACATGAGCCAGCTTATGATGAATTACTGTTTCAGAAACTTTTATTAAAAGTGGCCAGGTTACTGCAGAAAATTAGTAAGAATGAGTAATATGTTTTCCCTTTAAGTTCTGTAGGCTTATTTCTCCACTTAGTTCACATTCACCTTAAAGGAAATTTCATCAACTATCAGGAGAGATTCTCCTCCAAGAAGAAGAAATCCTACACAATTTGCCCAGCTTTTACTCTTATAGTCATGAGAGAATCTATAAACAAGGCCTTTGGGTTAGACCTTTGTCTGTGCTTAACTGCACACATAAACAGCTCTCTTGTAACTTCAGAAGAAACAGGTATGCCAGGAGCATGGCCAAACTACATTTCCCTGCTGCTTTAACAGCTGCTCAAAGATGCTGACAGCCTGTCCAAGAGGGAGAAGACTTTAAGATCGGAATCTATTCCAGGGAAGCCTGGCCCAGGAAGAGAGGAATGTAAAGGTGCTTAAAGCCACTTTTGTAGACATCAGGTTATGACAAATGCCCTCAGCTAGAGCTGGGAATGAGACATTTAATATTTGACACAGTAGACACTTTTTAATTCAGCCTCCTTCCAACAGAGAATTTCTTGCATTGAGGGACAGTATCTGTGAGTTCCTCCTTTAATAGAAGGGGTCACAGGCTTCCTGCACTCTCTGTGCTCCTAGGAGGTAAAAATTTAAAGCTCCAGCTCTCTGCACAGGTATTTGTTGAAGTCTAATCCCAGCACGGCTGATTGAAAGAGATGCTGCAGTGCAGGCAGCACAGCCAATATATTGGAGTGGCATTTTAAATCCTCTGCCGCAGCAGGGCTCCTCATATATGCATCCTGCACTGTATATCTGCTCTCTCTCACCTTTGCTTCTTTACAGTAATAAGAATAAATGAATGCACTGTGAGAATGACTGAAGGCATTGTACATTACCATCCCCTTCTTGGACTCTGCAGTAAAACTTACTCTTATGCCAAAGTGTATTTCTTTTTTTATTTCTTTATTTCAAGCCTAGGGCTTGCAGCATTCTAGACTAGTTTGGCCTCCCTAACGTATCCAATGTAATATTTACCACAGCCTGTATCAAACCAAAGGCTGTGTTTGCCCAGGGACCCTGCCACTTCTTTCTCTGTTCTGTCTCCTGTCTGCTTCCAGCAAGATGGTCTCAGGGAGAAGCCTTGATGACACACTAATATTTTTGTCAAGGTTTCAAATTCACAACTACTTGCACTGTGAGTTTACTCAGTGTGGATATGATTTAGAATAAAAATAAACAAGGTTTGATTTCATTTTAATAAGAAATTTTATGTGGTTTTGTAAAAGGGCTGAAATAGAATAGAGGCTGTATGGATGCCAGTTCAAAAGTTTTATATATACATAAGAAAGTTATAAAACTTTTAAATGGAATCTCCATCTCCTGGGATTTCTGAACTTCTTTTCATTTAAGGACTCTATTGAAAGTCTTAAAGCACATCTTTCCAGCCTGTTTGTTATGATCACCATAGAACTTCTTGCTTCTGAGAAACTGCAATTTGTTTAGCCACTTATGTGATGAAGTCTGATAAAAAGTTAGTAAAATGCTGCAGTATTTGAGACCAGGATCACAACCTCTGGATTTCCACCATACAAGGTGTCTGATCTGAAGTAGTCACTGTGTCCTTTAATAGCATTAATACCTACATACAATGAACCATCAGGGAACTAGATCTGAGAGTGAATTTAATCCTTTGTATGTGTCCCAGTGAGACTAATTTACATCTAGAATGATCTGGGTGTAATTTGTATTTCATGAAAAGCATTTCTTTTAAACAGAAGGCAAAGGATTATCTACATTGATTTTCTGATGCACATAATTATATCAAGTATGTTATTCAAATCACGACTTATAATAGTACAGGCTCTCTGTCACAAAGGATATTTTTCACATCAGCAATACTGACTACTTTAATTCACTGCTCTTTAGACCTGCTAGATAAGTAACAGAAATTAAAAATAATGTAAACATTATTATTATTATTAACTTAGAATCCCTTGATAATTTATCGGGTGAAATGTGTATACATTGCACAGCTTGCATGGACTGGATAGTGTGTCTTTTCCCACTTGGTATTAAATCTGGAGTATGAGTACTCCAGTCTAGTACTCCAGAAGAGTACTAAAAGGTTTAGTGATAACTGAGATAAATATGAATGCTGTAAATATGAACTGGTGCTACCTGAAGAGATATTCTCCTCTTTTTCCATTTCCCCCATGACTATCAGTTGGGTTACCAGCCTTCAGCAACTGCAAAATATGAAATTGTTACTTTGATTTATAGTAAATCTCTTATCTGATGCATCTTTGACTGTCAGGTCAACTGCTTGTCAGATTTATTGCCAGTCCTCAAATAGAGATAGCAATCTTCTGTAAATCTATCACATTAATCCATAGATACGTGCTCCAGATTTTTGCACCAGCTCCCATGGAAATCTGTTTTTCTCAGGGAGCTAGACCTGCAGCCCTACAAAGCCCTTTTCCATCTGCAAGCCCATACCTCATCACAACTGACTTCCAACAACAAGTGTAATTGCCACCTCCACTCGAGGAGAGTCTCATGTTAGACCTTTGAGAAGATAAACAAGCTCAAAGATCATATAGCACTCCATCCAAAAAAGAAAGAGGTTGTGCTAAAGGAGGACTACTATGTGGGGAAGCTAGGGAGTTCTATTCCCTTCTCTTCGCAAATTTACATTAGGATATTGCATAAATTATTTAGTTTCAGCAATGAAGAGAGGTGATACTTCTGTTCCCCTAAGTAGGAAACCTCTATGACAGGTAAAAGGAAAAGTACAAACCAGGTAACATTATTTAGCTCTCTCTGACTCACAAAAACTTCTGCGGTAATTGAAGACCAAGGTCATTAACATGTATTTTCAGAGACAGCATAGCATTTACCACATTAATTACCTTGCAACATACTTCATAAAATATTTAAACATCATTGGACAAAGATAGGTAACACTGGGTCTACAGAAATAATAATGAAGATCACATCTTTTTTTTTTAGGAAGTCAGAAGAAGTTATTTATGTAGTCTTCTCAGGCCTCCTTGAAAATCTCTGTAAGTACCTACTTGCATCCTTGGCTTCTCAAATGCCTTTGAAAAACTGGTCTCATGCCTAAATCTCCACCTCTTTGAGCACATCCTTACATACAGATCCTAAAATATTGGATTTGTATACTCTTGTGCAAGACACTGGATGAGTTATGTGCCACAGGTGAGCACAGTTGAATGAAATACTCATTTTGTAGCTGGTATATGCCAGACTGACATATGCACCTTCTGCTGTTACAACTTACCATGAGGATAATCTATTACAGATAAAAAATAATGAAGATTATACAGCCAGTCTGAATCCGTTGTCCACACATTTTGTCTCTGGACAAAAATGACTCACTCTTAAAGTGAGTGCACTGCCAGTTTGTTGCCATAACCCTGCAGCAGCATATTCTTTTTATAATGCAGTACAGAAAACAAACACATGCACAGTAAAGCTCCAGCTAGGAAGAATAATGAAGCATTTAGCAAACCAGACAAAAACCACATGGCTCCATCGCCCTCAACACAGCAGAACCTATTACTGGAAACAATAATTAATAAGCTAATGACAGACCTTTAAGCATCTAACAAGCTTTTTCTGAGATATATAGACTATTTTTTTTCCTTTCAGGGATCATTCAGTCAAACATCTAAACACTTTTGGTACATGCCAAATTCACTGTAACTCTCAAGCAGTAAAAGCAAGTAACAGCCCTAAGTACTTTTACAGAACTAAGTGCTTGTATGGCTACTTGGAGAAGAATGAGCACTACCTAACTTCAGGCACCTCACTAAAGCTGATTAAAACAAGACACTGGAATTCCTATATGGTCATCAGAGAGGGAGCCAAGCTAATTGGGAAAAAAGTACTCCCAGAAAAATTTCATTTCTCCTATAGCAGCACACCAGTTAAACAGTTCCCCCCACTGCAGTGCCTGAGGATGACAAAGATAGGAGAAAAAAAAGACCAAATTCACTGCAGGCAGATCTTGCCAGAATTTTCTGCAGAGCTTCACTCTGGAATCCCTTCTTCCCAACTCCTGTCCTCTACATCAGCATACTGCTATTTGTGGGCCAGAGAATGAGTTTCAGAAAAAAAAAAAAAGTTTTTGGTAAGCACTGCTAGAACTTTGTTTTTCATTACTTTGTGATGGGGCCCACAGGTTGCAAATGCAAAGCTGATCCATCTTCATACACTAATAGCAGTTCTTGTCAATGCTAAGAAGGGACTTTCTCCAAGAAGAAAAAAAAAATTCAGTTACTATCCCCCTAATTAGTTTGTCTCCCAGGTCTACTCTCTGATCACATGTGTTTCGGGGATCAGTACTGAAGGAGTGAGACAGTCCTTCATTGTGACTGGAAATAAAAATACATGCTCTGTAAAAAGTCATCTGTTTATGACAGGCAACTTGCTGGTTCAGGTTAGCAGGCCTCGCACTAAGAGAAGCTGTGATCATTCACTGAAATGTAAGAGACAGAAAGGGACTAAGGAAGAAAAAAGTCTATTTAAGCTCAAGGGCAATCTTTGCACCAGAACAAAAGGCAAATGAACTTACCACGAGTAACAAAACCAGAGGGCAGTTCTAACAGAAATGAAGTCTGGAAGTGTCTTCCAACACAACAGTGGAGAAAAAATTAACTGGTTTTAAATTTCTGAACAGGCTTACACAAAATAGATGTCAGTGATATAGGAGCTTTGAATTTGTCTTCCATTCCCTCTATGTCTGCCCTGGGCAGAAGAACTACACAAACAAATAAACAGTGATTTTAAAAGAAAGAACTGGAAACAGGGAGCAGAACATAAAGCAGAATATACAGATGCTTGCAAGAGGAGACAAGCTTCTTGTCTCATTCTACCACTGAGCCAGCTCCAAAACACTCCGGACTTTGCTTTTCATCTTTGAAGAAAACTACATTGTAGAGGGTCTAGTTCACAGTGGGGTTGTGCAATATTCTTAAAGTGCTTTGACAGTCTTATTCATCAAGAGCAGGATCCTCGGAGAGTTCAAAGTACATAGTCTTATCAGCCAACTTCTAAATTTTATAGACAATGCTAAGTGATGATGAACACATTACTTTATTTTCCACTGTGAGAAAATACCTAGCAACTCAGGCTTCTTTTTTTAGATTTCATTTAAATATTATCTATTAATAACCTATGAAACCCCAAAGTATGATGCCAAATCACTGCACAAACATAGGACAAAATAAAAATAATGCCAGATATCTTAAGCATCCAAAGGTTAGCGTCTGTTACAGATTTTGAGACAAAAGATTACCACTTTTTTGTGTGCAGTGATGTTTTTAACTCATGCATCGTTTTTCAACAGGGAGTTCTGAGAGTCTCTAAACAATGTTTATAAAACACAAATGCTCTTGATGGCAGATGTATTGAAGGAAGTTTAATAGCAGTTTGGATGGGTTAAGTGGTTGTGAACTTCCAAGATGATTTCTCACCAGTAAATAAAACCAACCCATTTTGTAAAACTTATATCCTATTAGAGAAGTATTAAATGAAAAGCAGAGCTGGATAAATTGTTTTCTCTACAGTTTTGGGTGGTTTTTTTTTCTTTCTTTCTCTCTTTATCATTATCAGCAATACAAACTTGGGCAATGAAATACCTTTTTTTGATGATGAATTTCATGGGTTTTTTGAAAAGTAGCATGGAGGGATAAATAAATTACTGAAAAACCCCCCCAGGATTTGAATTCACAGCTTTGCATAGTTTAAAAAAAATTAAAGTAGATTATTCTTTTAAGTCAGAATGAATGCATACATTTGTATTCCCTTCTGCACAATTGACTGAACTTCACTTTCAAAATGTCAAGGAAAAATATCCTTCAAATAGTTCCATTAAAATGATGATAACCATAGTAACGGTGTGTAGTTTGCTCATATCTTTTTTCTTTTTTCTTTTTTGACATGTGTTCTTTACAACAATGTTGCTGCCAAGAGAGCTAAAGAGAAGCAATTCCTACCAAATTCGTGATTTGAATGTTGGTGTTCACAGCCTTCATATATTAAGTTATAAAATTAGGTTTTTTTTATTTGGTAATTTAAAGATCTGCTTATGGATATGAAATCTGAATAGGCTATTATGAAAATATACTACCACCTGCTGCACTCATCAGTATAGAGGGGACACTATCTACCAGTTACTACTTTTCCCCAAGTAATTGTTTGCATTTTTATAGCAGAATCAGAAGAGAGGAGAGTATGAAACTAGAAAATGTTAAAATTAAGTTACAGATAATTCAGAGATCCAGCTACACAGCCTCCAATTACCACCAATACAATTGGACTTTATACTGCTAAATCCCACAGATGTGTTGAGAAAATAAATACCGGTGCTTAAACCAATGCAAAGTATTGTGGCAATATTGTTAAGTCATTTGCTAACTAAGTGTCCTGGTTTTGGCTGGGATAGAACTAATTTTTTTCTTACTAGCTAGAATAGCGCTGTGTTTTGGATTCAGTATGGGATTTAGTATGAGAAGTATGTTGATAATACACCAATGTTTTCAGCTGTTGCTAAGAAATCAAGGACCTTACAACTTCCCATGTTTTGCTAGTCTGTAGGTGCAGAAGCAGCTGGGGGGAGAGTATAGGCAGATCAACAGATGCACATTGGCATTTGGATATGCAAATTAGATATTCTATATCATATAATGTCATGGTTATTATATAAATGAGGGTTGGCTGGAAAGTGCTCTCACTCTTTCTTCTGGCATTGGGGTTTTGGGATTATCTCTCCTGTGGGATCACTAATCAGGAACAGGCTGGGCATCAGTCATGAGCAATTCCATTGTGCATCACTCATTTGTATATTCCATTATTGCTATTATCCTTATTATTGCTGTTATTATTTTAACTTTTATTTTATTTCTATTATTAGATTGTTTTTATCTCAATCCACAAGTTTTCTCACTTTTCCCTTCTGATTTTCTCCCTCGTTCACTGGGTGGAGGAGGGTGAGCAAGCAGCTGTGTGGTGTTTGGCTGCCAGCTGAGTTAAACCATGACACTAAAGAACATAGATTTAGGTCTTGTTCAATCACATCAAGTGTAATCTAGGGAAAAAGGCAGCTTGCCAAAGGAGTGCCGAGGCAAGGTAGACAAGAGAGTGCAGAGGTCACACCAATTGCATATGCAACATTGGGTACAGAACCATCATCCCATTTGCACAATATGTTGGCTGGCCACAAGTTTATTTTAGCCTTGACTTTGAGATTAGCACAGTCTGATTAAGGATGATAATTAAATGCAAGGAGCCAGAATTGTTCTCCCTTATCCTCACTTTTCTGACAATCATTAAAGCCTGAATTTACAGATACCATCGTACTACATCAGAACAACCCTACCATGAAAAAACAGCATTATAGTACCTGTATTTCTGTCAAGAAAAGAATAGGCAACGTTTGCATTCTTGTAGCATAACCAAATGAATAAGTATTGTCATTCTACATGTTTCCTTGAGAAGGGAACAGATTGTACTGTTATATATATAAGCTCTCTACAGAAGATGCACTCTTGATCTAGTACTGATTTTGCCAGGACAACTAGTTTGTACAAGGCTTTACTCTCTTCTTAGCAACACATTATAGTGGAGACCTGACCTAGGTGCATACCTGTTTGTTCAGGTACTAATGCAGCTCTTAAAAGGTGGATTATTCCACTTAATAGAAGAAACATACTTCCAGTGCCAAAATAACATGTATAGGAAGGAAGTGTTCTCCTTGCTTCCTAAGAAGCCACACAGGACAATCACAATCTATTCTAATCTATTTAGATTAAAAACTTTATGTACAGGAATAGATATGTCAAAATTGCAGCACTTCAAATGTACACAATTCCTTGGAATATTGGTAATATTCAACACTGAAGATTTTGGCTAATATAGTTTTACTTGACATCTCTAAACTCCAATGATCTTTAATTCATGTGATTTTGATCAGAAAATAAATTATCCTTAATCATTTATTTAAGAAAAACTAACTTGGCACTTCTTTTTCTACATAATTTTTCAAATAGTCCCAGTCAGATTTTCAGGTTTTCCTTCTACTCACTTGGAACATTGTTTCCCTGAATAATCCCACTTCTGTTTATCTTTAGCTACAATTCTATTCATCATTTCTATTGTGATATTTTACCCAACTATTTCAAAGTTAATTATAAATTTTTAATTGGGATAATCTGGTCAAAAATCCTGTTTTTCCCTGCCTATCTTCTCATAGGAAACAGAATACCATGGTCAGTGAACCTGTCAGCAGCAGAATAAAGTTCTGTGGTTCAGGCTTTGTTTGGTAGTTCTTACTGAAAGTTAAATAACTACTGATGAATTTGAGATTGAGTTCTAAAGCTGTCCTTCCACATTGCTATTATTTCAATACAACATACTTCACACTTTCCAATTGCTTTACTCAGTGTGGATATAAATGAGGCAGTAGTACAGTGGCCTTGCCTTTAGGATTTGGTATGCTTTTCAGTTGAAGGTGTCTCTGCCCTTCAATGACTGAAGTTCTAGAAAGAGAATTATCCATGTAATAAAACCATAGGAATATTTTCTTTCATGATGAATAGAATAAAAAATGCCTTGCAAAAACAATAAGGGGGTGGGGGTTTCCTATATTTGGGACAAAATTTTCTCATGTCTTATATCCACTCTGAACTTACTTAATGTGAATGCAAGATAGGTACTATGGGTTTTCTAGCAATATGCATTCCTGTTTCATTCATATGCCACATATCCATCACAAGAAAAAGAAATTAATAATAATTTAAAAAAAAATCAATGAAAAAACACAGCCTGGATCAAAATTCTTTTTCTTGAGCCTGTTTCAAGATTGTAAGCTTATATATTTGTCTACATATTCTATTCTAAGGCACCATACTGGGATGTTCAGACAGTTTATGATTTCAGAGAGGATTAAGAAGATGGTCAGCAAAATTTGCAAGCTGTTTTGGCACTGTCAAAAGGAAAAATGGCAATATTATATGCTGAAGGGCTTTTCCTGATTCATTTTGTAGATTATCCTTAAAGGTCGAACAATGCTTTGCTGAGTCCTTTCTTGAGTTTGCAATGCAAAAATCTCCCAATTTGCAAGCTTTGGGAAACACAGTACAGCTAAATCAACTAAATGCTTTTTTTATACTGCACAGCCAATTCCTTCCATTCTGCTGCAAAATACTTGCAAATGGAATGCCATCCTTCTCACAGTCATTTAGCATTTACTACCACATTCTCCATCTGATCAGAAACAGAGACCTTATGGATCTTTTACTCCTTTTAAACATTCATCTTGTGGTTAATAATGCACTTCTTTCTTTCACTCATCCTCATAAAATAATGAAGAAAAAATGACCCAACATTTCAATCTTGTAACAGTGTTACCTGAACAGATTTTCATTGATTTCCAAGAAAGAAAAATATTTTGCAGTAAACTTTCATTAAATCTCATACAGTTAGAAGATAGATGTGAGTTTTTGTTACCTGTCACCAAAAAGGAAAAAAGAGGAAGCTGCTTTTACTTTCAATATGGAAGTGGAAGGCATTCTCCATAGAAATATTTTTTTTGTGAAATATTTACACATCAGTCTCACCATGTGTCTGATGTTTTTGCAGCACATAAGCTATAAATTTGATGCCATTGAAGCTTACAGTGAGCTTATGAACATCCTGAAGACTCTAAATTAAGGAGATTTATCATATAATTGGATGACTTATTCCACTGACTACCAACAATTACTATCACTTAAATAAATGGCTTGTTGGTTGTGGGTTTTTTTCCCAATTTTAATTTCTCAAAGTGTCAATTGATGCCAGTTATTCTTTTTTGTATCTCTGATTTCTATGAGAAAGATTCATTGACTATCAAGTTGGGGTTGTTTTCAGTTTTGTTGTCTTCACTCTCCATATTCAGATCAGAAAATGTCCCTATATTAAATGTCTCCAGCAACTGGACTCTTCTTTCACTGAATTTTGTTTAGTGAGTTTTCCCCTCTGATTTTCTGAATTATTTTACAAAACATATAAAGTCTAAACAAGGCTTTCTGAACTTTTCAATTAATCTTCTACCACTCACTCTCTAACAGCATATTTACAGTCATAAAAATTAATCCAATTTCCCCTTAATTACAGAATCACACAATCGTAGGGGTTGGAAGGGACCTCAGGAGATCATCCAGTCCAACCTCCCTGCTAAAGCAGGTTCCCTACAATAAGTTACACAGGAAAGTGTCCAGGCAAGTTTTGAACATCTCCAGAGACGGAGACTCCACACCCTCTCTGGGCAGCCTGTCCCAGGGCTCCGTCACCCTCACAGTAAAGAAGTTTTTCCTTAAGTTTGTGTGGAACTTTCGATGTTCCAGTTTTTGCCCATTGTCCTGTCACTGGGCACCACTGAAAAGAGCCCAGCCCCATTCATTTGGCCCCCGCACTTCAGGTATTTACAGACATTGATAAGATCCCCTCTCAGTCTTCTCCAGGCTGAAGAGTCTGACCCCTCTCAACCTCTCCTCATACAGGAGATGCTCCAGGCCCCTCATCATCTTTGTGGCCCTCCACTGGACTCTCTCTAGAAGATCCCTGTCTTTCTTGAACTTGGGAGCTCAGAACAAATAATTTATTAATTAATTCAACAAAACAAACTATTTTTTCCTATGATCAAACTCTCTCTTCCTAAAGGTTCCAGTATAGACTGGCACTTAAACATCATTTTTAGATAGGAACATGAAAATTTTCTCCTAAGCTTAACTGCAGGAGAGGTAGGAGGACCTGCATGTCAGGTGCAAGACTAATTTAATTCCTTGCTTATAACACTTTCAGTGGGTGAACTACGTATCTGAAAAAGAAAGACTAGTTTTGTTATTGTTTTCTGAGTCATGATTGTAATCTGTATGTGCCTTGCAGCAGACGCCTGCAGAGGCCGAACGGCAAGAGGTCCTGGAATCTTATTTGATGATGGTTAGCACACAGTGGTGAGAATTTTTATCTAGTTTAATGCTTTATCTAGTTTTAAGTTCCTGAAAGATCATTAACATATCTCTTCATGCAGACAGTTTCTCTGCAGCTAGATCAGTTTTATTCCACCTTATACTTCTGACTCAGACTGACAATTCTGAAACTAATTCACACAGAAAATTATCAGAGGGATTGTAAATTGACAAATACACTTTCCTTAAACTTCCAAGCATACCATCCTAAAAGAAGGGTCTCGGATCTTCGAAACAATATGCACCTTTAGCTGCTAAAATGCTCCACTTGTCTAACAATTCTATAAATATATCAGACCATGCAGCTGACAGCTCATACCATGCATGCAATAGTAAAAGCAAGCTATGATTTTGTGACTGCCACTCTCGGTTCTCATCTCGAGAATAACAATGAATCCCATTGTTAGTTCTAAAAGATGTTGTCATTTTTTTCGTACAAAGGCACTTGCTTTACATGTAATGGATCTAGAATCTCTTTTTAAAGAATGGAAGTATTTCCCCAACATCAGCAAATATACTTAGTATTTTGATCTATTTATGCCTGGGTAGCTGTTGGCAGCCTATTTTATTTTGCTGACTTTATGGAGTCATCCAAACCCACTAATTCCCAGATTCAACTCAACTGTTAAACTCTATTTAAATACAGCTTTATTATTCTTTGGTTCATTCATTTGTTATTTACAAGTTTGATTTTCTTCATAATTCTTAACCCATTCCTTTTGCCAGGACTCCTTTTATTGTGCTTTGAAAGAGATATTTGCTTGCCTTATACTTAAAACTTTCAACCTCACCAAACTTGCCCCTACCCCTCTACTTCCTTTCTTTCTATGACTGGTGGATTACATGGGTGGTTTGTTCTCCTGACTTCTCCTTATTTGTCTAGTTCCAAGTTTATCCCATCACAGAAATGCTTATTTCTAAATAAAAGTAATAAAGAAAATAACCTCCAGCCACACAGTTCCATAGTCTCTTTCACTATCTTTATTCTCTTCCACTGTTATGACAGAGCTCACCATCTTTTCCTCCCTGGCCTTATCACCCTGCTTCCCCGGTGATAAGTATTGATAGGTGAGACAAATAAACAGTTAAGTTCCTTGTCTAGGACACTAATGATCCATATTTTTTACAGGGTTTTTTTGTCCCATTATTCATTGTTCCTATAAAGGATTTTCCATGGGCTTTCTCTCTCCTTGAATTAACATTTCAGCAGTGCTGGCTTTAGTAGTTTTTCAAATATTGCAAACTATTTTTCATGGTAATCACCTTGTACTGCTGTTTTGTTTGTACCGTCCTTTCTCCTAAATGTGCATTCAAGGTTAACGTCTTGCAATTTAAGTTTATCATGGCTTTAAAGACTCAAAATTATGTATGTATGTACATGTTTCTGTTCTGGGGACCCTTAGAAAAAACATAGAAGCATGGAGTACTTCTGGCTTGATATAAGATACACCATCAGGCAGAAGTACTTCAGTTATGCTGTTTACCTTCTTTCACTGTATTTTTGCATAGAAATAAAAATTAGTAACAGTATTGTCATGCTACGCTGAGAAGAAAATACTCATACTCTTATACTGCAATTATTTAAATGCAATTATAGTATTTTCTATTGTAAACAGTTTTGCAAATAAATAATAAAATGTCACGGTCTCTAAAAGCAAAGATATGGGAAGCCTTAAGAAACTTCCTACAAACTGCATAGTATGTGCATTCAGATAAACATTTGTTGAAAAAGCAAACTGATCATCCACAGGAACATGAAAGACTGATAGCACAAACAGTTGAATGCCATGGGTCTGGATTCTCAGGTCAGTAGACTATACGTTAGTGATTAGTGCAAAGGAATGTAAACAAAGGAGTGGGGGTTTTTTGTGACCATTTAATATTCGGAGAATAGAGAAATCTCTTTTTTTTTCTTCCCATTCAATTTTTTGTTAATCCAAGCCTTGTGGACAAACAAAAAAACATATATAGCACAGAGGTGGTGGATAAAACAAACTAGCTGCAAGTTGGTGCTTAGTATTTTGATCTATTTACACCTGGGTAGCTGTTGGCAGCCTATTTTATTTTGCTGACTTTCTGAGTCTGTCTTTGTAGGAGTGGGTCCTAATGAGTCCAGCCATTAGCAACAAATCTCAGGCAGCAAGAACCAGACAGCAGCAGCATTTCTACTCATTGCTCAAACCCTTCTGGGTGCTATACTCCAAAGGAACAAAGACAGGCAAGGTCAAACCTGAACATAAAGCCCTTTGTGAAGTGTTATTTGTACACAGTACGTTCCTCATTAATCTATTTCAAATGCCTACCATATCCATGTATTAATACAATGTCTCATGCATGTTGTTCAACTTTTTTGCATGCTATAAAACTCCAAAAGTAGCAGCAGTAAGAAAAAGGTCAGATTCATATATAAATCATTAGCTACCACAGAAAAACAAAATGTCTTTTCTTGATAGACTGACTAAAAATATTTATTAATACATCAGAAATCTTTACCAATATTTCATTAACTATTCAGGTCCTCCAGTAGTGACTCATAAGAACAGCACAAGGTCTTCCTTTCTCCTCCTGTTTTTCATTTGCTCTCACAGAGAACATTTTTGCAGCATAAACCTTAGACTTTCTTTGAGCTTTTCTTGCCTTGTTTACATTTTTTACAAACCTATCTTGAATTTGCACAAGTTTAAAGAATCACTTTGATACAGAAGTATTAATTTATTCCATTTCCATGAATATCCTGTAACCTGCCACAGGAAGGGATGAGAAGATTATAGCAGCAACTTTTAAATCACATGATTCCACCCATGGATGCTCTGAAGTGAAAAGCTTCTCCTGGGTAACATGACCTGTCAAACACAAAGATGTGAGCTGAAAGCAACTTTTCCCCTATTACCAGAAGAGTTATATTCAACTGCTAGTTTCTCCATTTAAATTCCTCACATGTTTTCCCCAGCAATTCCCTATATTCTATTCTACATCCATTTCAAATTCACATCTATAGAGCTAAATGAAAAAAAAAAAAAAAACAAAACAAAACAAACCAGCTATCTGAATCTAGGGTTTGCCCTGTGTTTTTGGTTACTAATTGATGGGTTTCACAGCCCAGTATGTTACAGGGTGTCTGGGGCAGTATATTTCAGGACACCCACATTTTTAAAACATTTGTTTTTTTGGGTTTTTTTAATTATTACTAGGAAGGGAAAGTTATATAGTTATGAATAATTTTATATATTAGGAAAGGGAAGTTGCCAGACTATCTCAAAGGATAGGAAGAGTCCAACCTTGCTCAAGAACTATACCCTCTTCTAAGAAATCCCAGTATAAACTTCCAGCTTACCCTGACTGCATGCTCTGAAGTCAATAGCTGTCAATTTCTATTAAATTTCTATTCATTGTATTAAACCTGCTTAGACCCAAACCCTGTGCCACCAACCCATAAACTGGACCATGAGGTTAGTCTGTTCTTTCTCTACGTAAGCCTATAAAAAGCATCAGTGTCTGCCAGCCATTCTTAGCAAGCACCTGGGCACATTCCCATCACTCTCCGCTCCTGCCAGCATTTGGCAATGGCTGTACAACTCAACTTTCTGTCCAGCAGATAAGAAGTCTAATAAATAATCCTTTTCTTCTGAAAACTATCTTAAAATTCTGAGCATTTATCCAGTGCCTTTTCCACCTCATTTTAATGATCTAGTCTCTTAAATCTAAGAACTGTATTTGGATTTTTTTCATTCACTCACAGTTTTATTTTAATTGAACTTCCATCTTGGAGTACACAGGCTCTTACAACATCAAGCCTCCACTCCAAAATAAAATACCTGTAATAAAAGAAGGGTCCTTCCTGATATTCTGGAACAGGAAGGAGACTGAACCTGCAAGTCATTCCTCTTAAGTTCAGCTCAACCTTTTCCATGACTTTCCCAGGACCTCATTCCAACTGTCTATGTCATCTCTCCACTTTGTTGACAGATTTAAGACATATGCTGCAAAGATCATACTCCAGCTTTTAATTGTTTCTACAATTAATCCTGAATGAATTCTCATGGGTTTCCCTTCTTTCTCTTTGCTGGTCTCAATCACATTTTGGCTTTTGTTTTTGTTTTTACTTTCTCTGTTTTCTTTCTCTTCTTTCACCGTTTTGCATCTGAGCTGCTGCTAATTCTCCTTCATTTACATTTCTCAGTCTCATTCAGACCTCAAAAAACTCTTTACTTCATATAGAGTTTTCAGAGATGTCACTTTTATCTAGCGGGGAAAGCAATGAAGTTAGGTGAATTTCCACTTATTTTGTCTGTGCAGGGAGATATTTTTTTGAGCGAACACAAAATAAGATTCCGCTATGAATCCTTAAATCTAAGTGAACCAAAAGCTTGCTTGTAAAGGCAACACCTCTGTTCAAAACAAGAGTAGTTTTGCCTACTTTTGTCAACTGAACTGGTAAACAAGAGTAAATTAAAGTAAGCAAGAAAAGGAAAATATGCACAAAGAGATTTTAAATGTTTTGATGGGAAAATGGTAAAATGCACGGAGAGAATGTCTGAAAGGCACAGACAAGACTTTGAGGCATTGATAGGAAAGTAGAATAAGGGGTGTAAGGACTGGATTTTGGAGAACCTGTGTAATTAGCAGTCTAGGAATCCATGCAACCTAGTCTATAATAGTGTATTTTTGTTTCTTTATCATTTGTAATAAAATACACTTTCTAACAAAATTAAGGATAAGACCTTAAAAATCAACCAGAATGGGCATAATTAACAGAAGAATTTCCCTAAGAGAAGAAAAATATAAAGGAACTGAGGGTCAGCACAATTGCAAATAACATAAATGAGAAGGAAGAAATCGATAACTACCCATAAAATGATAGCTTGTAATATTGGACATGGGGTAAAAAAGGGGAGAGGGCAAGACTTCTAGAGAAAATAAGATTTCCCCATATCAGCTGGATAAGACTTGTGGAGGCAAAAAGAAACCTGTTAAAAGATGTGGAGGAGGAAGTCAGGAATAAGAACACGAGGGAAAAGCAAGGTATCACAAGAGGCCAATTAGTTGCTCAGTAAGCAAGCACAGGAGAAAAGGACAATGCGGCCAAAGGCCAAGTTGCTGGGGAACTCAGTAGAGGCAGTACAACACAGAACATGGTAGAGAGAATTGAGGTGTCTAGTGGGGAGGGAGAAAAGAAATAGGAATGTTTTATTTTAGCTTGTTATTATTTATCACTGAAAAAAATGAGAAAATTCAGACAGAATACTTAAAAATATCAAAACTTTGATTAATACTGTTGTTTTAAGTGAAACTGCAGGTTGTTTCACAGAAATCTGCAAACCAGTAGAAACATGAACAGAATCCTTAAAGCAGATCTTCCAATATCAGTCCCCTTATCTGCCATCTGTTGGGAACTGTGACTGCCAGTTCATTTAGTTTTCTGCAAGCTGACCCTAAAACAACTTATTGTAAAACTACACTATCTTTCTCACTTCCTGTAAGGAAAAGGCATCCTAACACCTTGAGCTAGGGCATGAAACGGCTTGCAAAATATCAAAATGCACTTAATAAAGGCATACTAGCTCATTCAACTGGTATGCCATGAAGTTGGAGAGACCTTTAATATTCCACTAATTTCACTGTAAAAAGGAGTTTGCTGAAGAGAAATAAATTTCCAGCCAACGAAGGAATCTTCATACTCGTTATTTCTGTTATTGAAGTAGACAGAGGCTTGACAAAGAACTACACCACTTGCAGCTGTTAGGATAAATTCACTAGACATCCAATATAGCATCACACTAGGCAGAAATATATATAATACCTGAGCTTCCAGAGTATTATATTACAGCAATAACTAAATGTCATAGTAAATAAACATGCAAAAATCAGGAGATTCTTGTTGTAGAAAGAGCTTAGAGAAAAGAAATTACTAGGCACATTTTGAAGGAAGAAAGGGACACTGTAAAAATAAATATAGTCACAAATTCTCTGGATATGGTTTGAATCTACAAAAAAAAACCAAAACCCCAAAAAACAACAACAAAAAAAACATAGTATCTTCTGTCCCTGGTAGAGAATACATGCTTCTCATAGCAAAGCTGTATTCCCTTGTGATTACTCAAGCAATATGAATGAAATGAAAACAGAATGATGAGGGAAGAGAAGACAGGAAACCATATTGCACTGAATTCAAAATAAGAAGTGCTATTTACTGCAGTCTGTCCAGATTCTCTGTTTTTTAAATCACAGTAATGTTACAAAGTATTCATAATGTTCCAACTCTACTTGTTAGTAGTTTTCTGATCAGAAAACTGATCAACCAGGAGTTTAAAGTTTTATTTATGATATGCATAAGGATTATTTGAGAAAAGTCCAGCCAACAGCAGCACATTTACATATTAGATAAATGAGTGACATCAGCAAACTGCCCTGATACTGCACAGGGACCCACAGATGTGGCATCTTCTCTTGAGTGAACTCTAATAACTAAGTGTGCCTGTTTCTCGTGTAATTTTCACCTGAAAGCCTGAGTTACTTTCAGAAAGAAAGGGTCTATATTCTCATTTCACCAGGGAAGAAACTGTTTCACGGGTTTGCTCAAGGTTACATAGAAGAATGAGGACCCTGCTCCATAATAAAGTTCATTTTGTCATAGAAGTGAGAATTTCTTAAGAAGAATTACACATATTTAAGAGAAAGTTGAACTGAAATAGTCCAGTAGACCAAAAAGCTTGCTGGCTGCACAGACCCATGCTGCCTGGACAGATATATATATAATTATACACCTTACTTAGTGCATAGTTACATTTACTTCAATGGAGCTACTGAAATGGAACAATTTACAACCAAAGATCTATGCAAAATATTTTTGTGTAGTTAAGTTTGTACAATTAAGCTATATCTAGCTTCAGGCAGAAGGCTTTTCAAGTATGAGTACAATAAAAGATGGGTGAGTGACTGTAGCAAAAATTAATGATTAATTATTAATTTTATTTAAAATTAATTATTAATTTTAAAAATAATCAATCTTCCCTTGACCCGAAGCTGAGCCAAAAGTTTGTAAAAAATGTCAGGTTGTCTATTTTGTTACTTTGGTTTTGCAACAGGACATTTAATGCAGTTACTTTGGTACAGTGGGTAAGGAGAGTATATTTTGAAGCAATGCCTCATAGAAAAACACATTTAAATGATCAGGTCATTTTCTCTTCTCCTGCTCAACTAAATGTATATCTACCCAGAGTCCTTTCCTCTGCCATTTTCCTACTCCATGTCTTAGAAAGTGTAGAAGTAACATACATTAACAGATGTCCTGGGTACTGCAAACATATACTCCTCATGTCTGTGAGTGTATGGCACTTGTGGTGCCTCAACACTAGTTAACACGGCTACACTCCATCTGGAGGCTCTTAACAAAGTGGTGCTTACAGAAACAGTAACATAAGCCCTTCTGCAGTCTGGTTTCCACCTCCCATTTGGGAAAGAGACATAATTTTCTTTTCACATTCAAAAGGGAGAAAGCAACTTTGAACACTGACTTTCTCACTCCAACTGCATCAGGAGGATAGAGCCTTTCCCAGCTACCAGGAACTCAATCATAAAGCAGATGTACAAGAAACTGCATTTCTTAAAAGCAGAAATCATAGTCCTAGTTAAAAGAGAAAGCAAGCCCCCTGTCCCCCGGTAATGTAAGATGATCTTCCCTGTGTAAGAGGATTTGTGACAAAGTTAAAAAAAAAAAAAAAAAAACCCAAATGTACAAATATTTGCCAGTTGCTTCTACATTATGGGGACAAGAAAGATATAACCCACAACAATACAGAATATCCAGCTTCTACATTTATTATAGTGCCCACTTAGTTTCTAGGCTAGATTCTCCACTTTTGGATTATTGCTGTGATTCCCTGCAGCACAAGAGTTGAAATTGTCCCTGGATAAGAATTTGTGATAATGCTTTTATTTTTATTTTCCTTGACAAATCTGTTTCTTCATAAACCTATCTAGTCTTGTCACTACCTACATGAAGTATGGCAGTATTATTTTCATACTGATTTAAGTCAAGGATGATTTTCTGCTGCCCTTAGGCTGATTTCTTTCCACCATGACTTAATACTCTCCCTTTTCCTATAAAGCTGTTTTAATACTCAGAATTTGCACTTTACCATTATTCTCCTCTTTTATTATTTTTGATTGTCACATGACAGCGCTGTGCTTCTCAACTCAGTTTCTCCCACTTCAGTTTAATTTTAAAGAATTTTTTTTTGTTCCTGCTTTCTGCATTATGTTGGGTTACCTTTGTTTGTTCACCCACACCAGCTTTGAAAAAAATCATTGCTGTGAAAATCCCTGTCCCACTTCCTATTTTTATTTTGCTTGCAGCCGGGTTTATATTATTGATTTTTGTCCCTCAGATAGTGTTTGGATTATGTTTCAGCGAGCTAGTGGAAACGCTTTTCACAGGAAGTGTCTCCCTTTGAAAATGAATCAGCATGTACAAATTCATATGTTTTTACTCCTTAGGAACAGATGTTAAGGGAATGTAGGTTAAGCTTTAGATCCAAACTAGTCTCTGCAGGACTATAATTTGCTGTGATAAACAGAAAGATGGAAATGCAAACCAACAGGGGCATCCCAGATTTAACATCCCTTCTGTTCTGGCTGAGATACATTTGACTCTGTCACTCGCAGATACACTTCACTACCACAGGAATCAAAACCAACACAGAAATCTCTCTTAATCATTAAAAGGTTGCTAGTCTTGTCAAAAGCTGTAAACATGCAGTTCAACAGAGAGTGAAATTTGTAAATACACCAGATAAATATGTATTGTCCATTACCATAATTTTTCTTCTATGAAACATGTTTATAAGGATCCTCGTTTATACTGAGGAACATATGAATGCCACACGAAGCCAGAAATTGACTGACGTGGTTTCAGCCACAGCTAAGACCACATAGTCCTTCACTCATTCCTCCACCCCAACCTGGTAAGATGGGGAGAGAAATGCAACAAAGAGCTCATGGGTCAAAATGAGGACAGGGAGGGATCACTCACCACTTATGGTCATGGGCAAAACAGACTCGACTTAGGGAAGAAAAATAAATTTAATTTGTTACTAATTAATCAGAGTAGGATAGTGAGACATAACAACCACCTCTTAAAACACCTTCCCTCCACCCCTCCCTTCCTTCGAATTACTTTGCTCGTGATTTCTCTACCTTCTCCTTTCCCAGCAGCACAGGGGTTTTTTTTACTCTTTCCTTCATGAGATCCCTCCCATGCTCTAAAAGAGTTCAGGAACAAAGTGTTCTAATGTAGGCTTCCTGTGGAGTCACGGACTTCTTTGGGCACAGCCCTTGGCTCCGGCATAGGGATCTCCATGGACTGGAGACGGGACTCCACTCCAGCACACTTCCTCGCTCTGGCGTGAGCGTCTCTGGGGTCTTTTTGCTCTGTCACAAGCTCTCCACACAGTCACAGCTGCCTTCGGACACAGCCTCCCACTTCAGTGTAGAGTCCTCAATGGGCTAACTCATGGGTATGTGCTCCACCATTGAACCTCCATGGGCTATAGGGGACTCTGTTTACCTCCCCACACTCTTCTCTTTGTTGAGTTGAGTGTCTGTAGTCCTTTGTCTCACCTCCCCTCCTCCTCTCTCTTCATGTTTTTGATGGTCTTTTGTTCATGTGCTCTCTCCCTCCTTGCCAAACTGGTTCTTCCTCTCATAAATATGGATTTGAAGAATCATGTCACTATCTCTGATTGGCTCAGTCTGGGCTGGAGGCAGCTCTGCCTTGGAGCCAGGGGAGCTTCTCAAAGCTTCTCACAGGGGCCATCATAATAGTCCCTTCCCCTACTACCAGAAACCACCCTCCCATGCAAACCCAACACAGGGACAAAAGCTTACATAAACATTCCATGAAGACTGACACAAACTTTAATTTGTTATAAAGAGAAGCCTGACAATTTTTTCATTGCCTTTGAAAACACACACAAAAAAAGAATTAATAGATTTGTTCTTACCTCCAGTCACTGCTCAGTTCTGCTTGGTACCTTCAGCAGACTTTTGGAGCATGCTAGATTGGGGCCACCAGCCATCCTTGAAAAATTCTCTTTTACTTGCATTTGTTTTTAGGCCAACAAGCTATGATTAGCTTTTCATTATCATAATTAGTGTCGTATGTATTAATTAGTTGATTTAGGCACCTGAGTGGTAATTTTTACTTGACTGTGGCAGGATATATACAGCATATCTCACCTCCAGAGATTTTTTTGTAGTCTTGGCTTCTGTAACTTTTTGACATCTCTTCCAAGCAGAAAAGTCTTAGGGGAAGAAAAGGTCATTTCACTAGACAGAAACACTAGAGAAGAAAGGGCCTAATCCTACTACAATGCCAAAGTAACCTGAAAAGAAATATAGAGAAAAAAAGGACTCCAACCTATGCACTCTGCACAGCTTTCCAGTAAGATTTCAAAACACCTAGATACCAGAAGGCATAGATGAGTATCATCCCTGAGCCAATGCTATGGTCCAGGTAGAGCAAACATGTTCAGTAAAACATATCACAGAATCACAGATTGCTTACTGTTGGAAGCCACCTCTGGAGACCATCTAATCCAACCCCTCTGCTCAAGCAGAGTAACTCACAGCAGGCTGCTGCCCAGGGCCGTGGTGTGTTGGGTTTTAAATGTGTCTAAGGATGGAAACTGCAGCCTCTCTCTGCAACCTGTTCCAGTGTTCAACTTCCCTCATAGTAAAAAAAGTGTTTACTTATGATCAAAAAGAATTTACTGTGTTTCAGTTTATGCCCATTGACTCTTGTCCTGTCACTGGCACCACTGAGAGGAACCTGAGTCCTTCTTCGTTACACCCCGCCATCAGAGAGTTACAAACTTCGATAAGATCTATGTTGAGACTTCAGGCTGAACAATCCCAGGTCTCTCAGCCATATGCTGAGATGTTCTATGACCAATACTATTAAGAATTAATAAAACTGAAATGAATTATCATCTTAATATTGAGCCTATGTTTAAATACTTGTTAAATCAAGAACGAGGACTAACTAAATACAAACTGTTTTCATAGAGCACAGTGTTCCCAAAGAGTAAGCAAATATTTTTTTTAAAAAGGTCACTATCCCAAAGAAAATATAAATCACAATTATAAATATCCAAAACTATTTTAAGGAAATTCTGTTTCTGGGAGAATTTTATGATTGTTTCCTTCAGATTTAAATGGAACATGCTTTCATTTGAAATGTTATCCAGGTAGGAATAAGATTTTGGAAAGCACCAGTATACACCCTCATTCTCAAAACTCACATCAAGAGAGCAGCAGAGGAGTTACCACAGTAGCAGCTGTGAAGCACTGGACAGGATTCTGCTGTAAACTCCACTCCCAGAAAGATTTTAGGCCTACAACATGCCTGTTTTTTACATCATCCAAGATTTGGCCCCAAAACCTATGTAGGCTATGCTTACATAAGGAAATAGTGGCAGGCAAAAGAAGTGGATCTTCAGAGCCAGAGAGCTGGTGATGAGGACCTGACACCTTCAGAAAATATATTTTGAGGTTTTTATTCAGCCTAGCTCTGTGCTGGACCTTCTCATTGGAAAGCATCAGGTGCACTCCTGCAACACTTCTTTCTGTTCAACTTAATTTGAGAAGAATACACTGTGCCTGATGCAAGACTACACTGAAACATGGGATGGGGAAAAAAAAGCACAGTAAGTGCAGATAATCAGATCTGCTTCACAGGTCCACTCTTGATGAAATCTAAAAAGTCAATGCAGATGAAGCCAGTGTTTATGAGTTTTTTATAATATACAAAGTGACAGTGTGGTACAGAACTTCTGACCCTTTCCTTGCAGTGTTATCCCTGTTCAAAAGAGATATCAAAGCAAAAGAGCCTTAAGTTATGCTTTGTGTGTTTCCAGAATCAGGTGCAAAAAGGGTCTTCTGTAGTGCTGACAAAAGAGTGTTTTTATAAATAAAAGAACATGGTAGCTCCCTTAAATAATATCACCCATAATCAAATACAGACGTTTTCTCTTACCAGGATTTTTTTCAGAAATAGTACAAACATAATGCTTTTTTTAAAATATAATTGTATCTTGATAGAAATTTGTGTAGTACCTTATTCAATCCCAGGCATATGTTACCTAGTAATTCCTCTGTAAATTTATGGCAATTATTCCTCAGCAACTTCTTAACATTTAGAGCTTTTCCTTGACACATGCAAAATAAATGCCATCTACTTTCTGCTAAGCATAAACAACCATGGAATTACTTTGCAAAAAGACTGCAATTATCATTTAATCATGCTTAATTATATGGGTAATGCACCTCGAGCAAGTGTTACAGAAACTGAGACACAGACACTTCGTTACAGTTACAAAAAAGGTATTAAATCTAACAGAATATTGTCTGTCATGTAGTGTTGCACTACTATCATACCCAGAGGCATCTAACTGATTTTACTATTCAGAAAGCAGCTCACACTGTGGGGGGGATTTTAGCTGCTTTCCAGCCCCTATCCCCTGACACTCTCAGCTGGGACAAGGCCTGTGGTTTACAAGAAGCTTGAAAGAAAACAAAAACCTGGGACCTTTGTCATAAAAATACAATTTGAAGTCTAGTATCTTCAGTTTCAGGAGTTTCAGTGTTGTTTATCTAAATTTAGCTTTCCTTTTTTTAAAAAAAAATATGTACAAAATTAATAGAGTCCTATAAAAATGTACCCATGACTCAGTGAGGACCTAACAGCAGCTCTTTTATAATGTAATCAGCACCAAGTACCCTGTATAATACACAGAAGAGCTGATTACCGAAGACCTGCTCTCTCCTCTAAGGATTTTACAAACCAGAAGTTCTGTGCTGCTGCTGAACATCTTCTCCAGAGTCCTCAGCTCTTCTTCCCTAAGGTACAAAATTTGGCAGTCTGAGAATCAAGACTTAAATAGCAGTTGGTGTATGCAAAGAATTTTTTTTGTGTAAGGCAAGTGCCCTGGGCAGGCCTGGGTATGTTAAACAGAACTGCAGGTTCATTTTCAGAGGCTTTCTGAAGACATAGTCACAGTGATTTATAGGGGTCTTACCAATTGCTAAATCACTTATTTGATTTTGTCGAACAAACATTAGTTCATTTTTCCTTTTACTTACTTTTTTCTTCTCATCTATAACATGCTAGCTAAGCCCTAGAGCTAAATCATCATCAATATTTGTAAAGAATTTGCTCTATAAAAAGTGATTCCTATAGTTGGTACCTAAGACATCAGCTGAACAATTTGATAATACGGATGAGGATCATTCCACATATAATATATGGTTGACAGTCTTCTGATTTAATGGCAAACAAAAATGATATACGTAAAGATCTCTGGCCTGCTTAATACTACCCATTGCAGAACAAGTAATCTTGAACAGCAAACGTGAAGGGACAAAAATTACTCTATGTACTTTTGCTTTTAAAAAATAACTATATATTTCTGAAAAGAGAAAAAGTTATTCAGTTGTTATTTGTCCAGCTGTACACTAACATGAACTACTTTCATTTTGCTTTTCAGATCCAAGAATAGGCAAATTGATGGTTCAGGTTTTTTCACTGACCTCAGCACAAGCTTTGTTATTGAAATCTTGTTCAGCCCAGGACACCAGCCCTTCTGGCCTCAGTATCACCAATAAATTGCAAGATATTACACAAGTAGTCATATGAGAAGATCAAACACACATTTTTAATTAAATGCTGTTTAGTGTCCTATGGTTCAAGAAAGAGGTTTTCTTGCTAATGATTTATTTAAATTCTGTTTGATACTTTGCTTCATCTGCTTTTGTTTTCTTTTTTGATCTTAGGCCATTATTTACCTTACAAACATTTCATGCCTGTTTAGCATTCTCTAGAGCTGTGAATCATGCTGCTTTATCTTCCTCAGAGGCATTCATTCCTTCTTTTTTATTGATGTTCTACCTCCTCAAGGTACCTGATCTTTGTCCCTTTATTGATGCTTCATTGCATGCCTTTTTCTCCACAGTCAAACAGGTTTTTCGAAGATGGCACAACACAGAGTCAAAGCAAGACATCTAAGAAATACTGAGAAAGACACAGGGCAAAGGTTATGGAGCGCAGCTACAAGCATGTTGGCTGTGGAGAGACTGCGAATGGCCTGGCAGATGGATTAGCATGTGGAGGGGAAACACAGAAAAGCAAAGAAGAATCATGTGTATAATTAAGTGAAAATATATAGGAAGAAGAAAGAAAACCCCTGGCAAAGTGAAAGCTGAAGCAGAACCAAACATACAAAAATAATGAAAAGAAATATAACTAAATGTCTAGCATCTTAAAAGCCAAAAATAACTGTTAAACATTGAAAATGAACCAAATTTTGTTCACTTGAGGCTGCTGAGTAATTTCATTTATAGAAACACATTATAATCCATCTACTCAAGCAAAGAGATACTAGTCCTCTGACAGAAGAAGCCTTTGCTATTGATAGCAGTTATTGTTCCATTCACACTGAGTGATCGCCATGACCTAGCCTGCTGTTACTTTTCTTCTGCATGATCCTCTGACATAGTTCAGGTCTGACCTTTAATTGCCAGGCAGACTCTTGTGGAAGTGTGGTAACCAGGCAAAGGTGAGGGCCTGGGCACAATTCAACCTGTTAGATCCCTTTTCAAGTGCCAAGCCCTATGAAGTTATAAAGTTATTTAAATACAGTTCTGAAATTATCAGTTGGATACTTAACTCCTCACAGAGCCAGATCGTAAGAATTTATCAGCAAGGATGTATGGACCTGGATCAAACTCAGTGAATCAGAGATTTTTCTGTTAGCTTCAATGGAGTTTGGAACTATACCTGAAGGATCTGCCAGTGAGATTGCATTAGCAGCCAGGTCTATTGAGTTCCTTCTCTTCCAGTACGTAAGACCTGTATGGGAGCATGTCACCAAATAGGGCTGAGTGACAAAGAAAAGTGTACAGCAGCAGATAGCAACTGGAGAAGGGCCCTTCTAAAGCACAGGGGTGTGACATGACAGGGATGTGAAAGCAGCTGCAGCAGCTGTGTGGTGGTTTCACTTGGTTGGCAGCCAAACACAGTCGCTCACTCACTCTCCCCGCAACCAGGGAATAGGTGAGATAATCAGAAGGGTAAAAGTGAGAAAAATTGTGGGTTGAGATAAAAACAATTTACTAATTGAAATAAAATAGTAATAACAGAATATGCAAATGAGTGAAGCACAGTGCAATTGCTCATGACCCACTGACCGATACCCAGCCTGTCCCAGTCAGTGATCCTGGAGCAGAAACAGTCCCAAAACCAAAACCACAATCCCAGAAGAGCAAGCCTGAACAATCACCAAAAGAATCCCCCAACTTTCCAGTCAACCCTCATTAATATACTGAACATGACATTATATAAAAGAATATCTCATTGGCATATCCAGATATCAGACATCTCCTGGATCTCCACTCTAAAACCTTCTGGGTTATTGCAGACCAGGCTGGGACCTAAGAACATCAGAAGAGGAGCTGAAGATGACAGGCAACACTCCACCGATTCTAGAGATGTAAAGACAGCTTAGAGAGCTTGTAGAAACGGTAAACGTTTTCAGGTCAAGTTTGCTCTGAAGTCTTTTATGTTACGATATTAAAAAAAAAAAAGCAGCAGAGGATATTTCAGCCATTAATACTTATCTACAAGTAAGATAAGTAAGACTAGAAGAGACAAAAGTAATCGTGATCTTTAAAACAGAAGAGGGAAAAATACTTGATAGTATCTCTGACCCAATTACACCTTTGTTAGGTGGCAGCCCAGCCAACACAGCCTTCTTAATTTTCCAATTTTAATTTTAATTCAGTAGAATTTTGCAGCATAGCTCAGCGTAACCTCTCCTTTCCCGCCTTTCTACCTGTATCCATACTGCATACATCTTTGCTTCTGCTCATGCAAGTCCTAATCATCTATTCTGGAAAATCTTTCTGAAAGTGGGTAATTTCTGAAAGGACACACTGATTTTGTTGTGAGAAATGAGCTTAGGGTAGCTGGAAGGCCTTAAGACAACGAATGAGATTCATTTGACCATACTACAGTGCTAAAAGCCATGGTTTCTGGCTCCCTGTCAGACCTAGTTGATTGATGAAGGTTCAGAAATGTTCAAGCTTTGGAAGCAATGGCTGAACGAAGAGCCCTAGAGTGTGGAGTTGATTACTTCAAGTTTCTATATGGATGGAAGAAATCCCAAGTCA
>NW_010311350.1:20404-53643 GCF_000700745.2 Antrostomus carolinensis | reverse complement strand
GAATTACAGTCAGGTTCTTACAGTTTTCAGAGTAATCTACTATGAAGTCAGGATTTGTTACACAGCTCTCCTATCTCCAGCTGTGGGACAGTGTGCCTATCAGGACTGACTAAATCCATCAGCCCCAGAAGTCTGTATTCTCAGTTGACCTGACAGAAACCACCCTAGCAAGTTTTTGAATCTTCACTTAACTTTGATTTTAGAGGTTTACTGAAATAAAAACACTTACAGGAGAAAAAAGATCCATTTAAGAATTTTCCAGAGGAAATTTAGCTGACTCTTAACACCATAGTCTGCTTAATACCCACAGAAATACATTAATAATCAGGTATAGTTCTGCACTTCTCTGAAACAATTTACACAGGTGACACCTCCAGATCAACTATATTTTCACGCAAGGTCATTGCCTTCTGACTTAATGGAGAAGAGAAAAATGGACCCCATCCAGTGGGTCAGAACTCTTTAATATAGCTACCATCTCACTTAAGTCTTTTCACTTTCCTTTCCTACCCTGTTTCTGACATGGTTTTGAAAGACACTTAAGGGAAAATACCAATAAAAGACATGATGACATCTCCATTTCAAATGGACATTCCAGATATTCAAAGGGATATTAAACTCTCTCATAATGCTAATAATAATAAGTAATATTATCTTGATTGAACAAATGAATTATGTTCTTTTGATCTTTGATGGGACAGAAGTCAAAACATGTTATAGTAGAAGATAAATATTATTCAATGAAACTGAATGGCTTTAAAAATGGAAGCATCAATAAAATTGAGGGAAAAATATCATGGGTAAGCCTCATTACAGTACCATGGAAACACTTCTTACTGCACTGCAGCTGAGTGCTAGGATTATTTTGCAAGGGTAATAGCTTTCATATCCAGACCATTCAGTCAAATATTAAGTTATATTGCCACTATAGGCAACTGAGGAATGTAAATAATAGTAAATGTTTATTATGCCTTTTCTGGTATTCTTAGTTATTAAGCTATTGTTTCAGCAGTAACAATAAGCAATATGCATATTTTGATTCTCAAGTAACTTGTTGGAAATTAGGTTTCACAGTAGTGTTTATATATTAGTCTGATCAAATGCTGCTTTATCTTCTATGCTTCTTGGTGGTATTTATGTATTAAGCTTCTTTTTATTAAGTTTCTTGCTGAAATATGATGTATTAAGTAAAGGCTCCCCATGGTAAATTATGTAGGTTTCTTGGTAATATCACTGCATTACCCTGCTCTGAATGATTTTATGTGCCTCATTAGCATAACATGAATTGCAATAGGGAGCTTAATCTCCAGTCCTACACTTCTTTATGCACATCTTTTTCTCCCCATAACTTTTCATTACCGCAGGCTAGGCTGATCACCAAACAGGAAGGGGAAAAAGTCCTGTTCCAAGATGAATGAATGCAACAGCCTACAGGAATAATATCTGAATGTTCTCTCAATGATGATAGCAAATAGGGGAACGGAATGAAATTTCAAGGCATACATATATCATTTTTACCTGCCCTGCATACCTAATGATGGGAGAAATGAACCAAGGCTTTGCCATAGTACCATAAAAGAAAAGAGTGCAAAGACCCACACCCTTCCTATGGATTTTGTGCACTTCTCTAAGCCACTCAAGTCAGGAACATAGTTCTTCTGTGCCTCAATGTGAGAGAAACAGGCAATTATAGGAAGCAATGTGGATCCTATTAAGGAGCCATTACAATAGAGCCTCTTGTCAGTGTGTTACCTTCTATTGCTGCTGTTCAAGCATATTTTTTCATACCCATTTCTTGACATGGTTATATGAGCACATTAATTGAGACACTTGGCACCTATGCACAAACTTTTTTAAAAGATCAAATTCTTATGCTCCTTTCCTGGAGGCAGAAAAAATTACGTTGAAATAGATTTCATATAAAAATATTCTGTTATATTGCTCTGCTTCAAGTGTAGTAATTTTTTATGTTTTAAAATAAGTTTCGAATTAATGACTCAACCCAAGTGCGTTCAGAGCAGTGAGCAGAAAGGTTAAATAAATAATGACTTAATTATGGAAAGCTTTCATCTCTAAACTTAAGATCTCTAAGCTGCACTTCATAGTTAGAGAGAGGGAAACTTAGATTTTGTTTGACTTTCAAATGACAAAGACTGATTCTTCTCGCAAATGGCTCAACTTGTTACAGATATGATTGATCTTCTCTGTTACTAACTTGCCTCACTGCAAAGTAGTTTGTACCAGATCAGACCGGTGATATCAATTTAAAATACTTTGAAAAGGTCCCTATATGCAAATTTATCTTGTAGATCTTAAGGTCCTCCAAGGCAAAATATCATTTTCCAGGTACACAGCTAGCATTTCTTAAAAGCTCAAGGGTGTTCATACAAGAAGTCTCCATGACTTAGTAAGAGTTGTTATAACCTAGCAAGGAGTTATGTCATTTTCAAGAATACTTGTTTAAATATTTATGTAAATGGAACTAGCAATATGTTTTAGATATAATTTTTAAGGAGTTTGCTTTTAATACTCACAAGAGTTACTTTTTTTCCTTTTTTTTTTTTTTTTAACCTGAAAAAATATAAAGAAAAAAGGCAACAAAAAAGCAACTCCAAAACCTCCTTTGATAGAAACACATCTACCTAGACAAGAGGATTCAGACTCTCAGGTGTGAGTAACAAAAAAGATATAGAATACCTCTAAAATATGTGGTATTATTTATTCTAAACACTGAAGCATTTGTTTAATATTGGTTACTTCGTATAGCCTTGTTTTGAAAATGAATTACACTAAATGTATGGCATTTTATTACTGACTTGAGTGATCAGAAATTCGGAATATTTCTTGCTGGCTGAGCCCAAAGCACACAGCGCAGAACAGAGGTACCCTGCCAGCTGTGTGACAATATTGTGCTTCTTAAATACACCATATTTCAGAAATGTTTGGTATTATCACATTGAATGACATGCTAAATAAGAATATACAAATATTTTGTTTCTGAATTTGTGAAAAGTTAGCCTAAATAAATAAGAACACTGAGTTTCTAATTTAAGGTATGATTTCTTAAGAATTCATATCTTAATATTCAAAAGAGAATGTTCTGTGTAAAGATACTACAACCTGTGCTTTACTGGAAAAGTGTGAATTTTGGTAATTTTTTTGTCATATCATTGTGATCTCTCAACTCATAGCATGTGACTGTGGGTCTCTTCAGAGTGATAATGTTTTTGGTAATAAGAGGTTATAAATGTTTATATTTATCTAAATGCTAGCATTGGAAAGGGATCTGAGACAGCATAGAATCTTCTCTTACAGCCCCTCTGGGCTCTCGCCTACTGCCTTCTGGTTATCAGGTAACGTCTCTGTAAGAACTCCATGGATTTATATATTTAAATGCTACACCCTCTGTAGTGGTGTATTCCAGAGATTTTCAGATTCAACAGAATATGATTTAAATAGGGACCCATCCTCTCTCAGTCTTTGTAACAAAACCAATCAGGTTATTATTTGAGTTATACCACCAAATTGAAATTTGTAAACTGCTTCTATTGTAGGATTTATTCATGTTTAACTTACGGCTATTTACAGTTATCTATGATTACATTTCAGCAAGACCCCCATATTCCACTTTGGAATTTATAACTTTTTTGTCCTTTTAAAAAAGGATTTAAAACATTACTTTTGAAATACCCTCATGTTCCAGTGAAACTGAACTTTGCACTCCTTTGCAGTCTGGCAGAGGTTCTATTATTGTTTTCATAATACCTAGATTCTCATCCATCCTCCAACTACATGACAAAAAAAACATCATTGTGGATACAGCCCTGTCACAGCCAGTGGGATCTGTACCAGACCTGCTTCTGTCTAATATTTCCACCATTAGTACCAGAGTCATTCCTGTTCGGACTGGGTATCAGGTCAAATTCAGGCTTTTGGTCAAGTACACATAAAAGCAGAACAAAATCCAATAGCTATTTAAATGTACTGAAATAGAATTACAACTATTTTCAACCGGGTTGAGTTAAATCCAACATCTCAAAATCCAGAGGTTAACTCTAATTTAAATGTATGTAATCAAAAATATATTTAATTTTATGGTGATGTTCATATACTTTGTTAAGAGAAAATGCATGTTACACATCCTGATGTTATAACGCTTATTATCTGCATGCTAAAGAAAGTCAAAAAGGAGAAAAAAATTGAAAAAGAAGATCTAGAAATTTTTGGGGAAGCAACAGAAACATTTATTGAGCCACCAGCATGCAAACTGTTGTCAGATGACTTCACAACAGCAACTGGGCTCTGTGCTAAACAGACATTGCCTGGTATTTATCCAATGTGGGGACTGTAGCAAGACTGAAAAAGATCAATTGGAGTGTCTGAAAGTGTTTAGAAAAACTTTAAGAGTATATCAATTCAGTCCAAAACAGAAATACAAAAGCATAAACCCATGGAAATATCACAGTAGATGCAAGGCAGGGGAAGCAGAACTGTGTGAGCAATTTCATTGGTTACTTCTTCTGGAAATAAAGTGCAAATAGTAGAGTATATATGAGCAAAGCCAGACAAGCTGTTTTGCAGGACAGTGGTAGACAGTTACTGATGCAACCAAGAGACAACAAAATCTGGAGCCAGTTAACATCATTCAGCAGTGCTCAGCACCTGCAGAATCTAGCTCTTCATTTCTAGATGTTAATAACTCTGCCCCTTTGCTTTGGTTCATTGGGATTATTACTCATGATTTAAAATACCTCTGATGTTTCATTAAAAACCAAAAAGATGGCATCTCCATATATAGAAATACTCTGCTGCAGGACCCATCCTAGTTCTGGGTAAAGTCTTTGCTGCCCTGTTAACAAAAAGTCCTATTGAAAGAAAGCTAATAATTAAATTCAAGAAAAATTTGTCTTTTCACCACTCGTATTTAGCATTAGACTGTATGTCATGCAGTATTATGCGTTTCTCTGAGGAATTAATTCACAAATATGTTATTAACCTTTGGATGCCTTATTCCCAGCGAACTTTCCATTATGTTTATTCAACAGGTGTAAGTAAGTAGCAGTAGGCATAAAGATGTCTAGAGTCAGAAAAAAAAAAAACATAAAAACATTTATATTACAAACAATTCATGACAAACACTAATATACTGATATAAGAAAATATATGACAGTGTCACTCAAGGCAACAGGAGACCTTCAGTGGAACCACAGTGGTAGAGAGCAGTAGAGAGTCTACAGACAAGTCACAGAAAAACTGAAACAACTGAAACTGTCAGTCAGCCATAACTTAACTCAGGCTTAAATAAGCCATCGCAGTTAAGGCATGACAGTTTTTGTACAGCATCCAAGAGAGCAATGTGTGGCTAGCGATGTGTTCATCTACCCTTTACTCCTCAACTCAAATATACAGTTAGGTCTGTTCCTAGTTGGACCAAGTACAGTTGGCTTTTGGCACACATCTGAAATGAGACAAGCTCCTACCTTGGTATCAGCAATATCTTACTCTTGCTCTGATAACTCATAACCAGAAGAAGAGTCAATCTGATTTATTCTTTTTGTGACAGCAGGTTCAAAACAGATGCAAATGTTTCACTCTTCAACTTTCTGGTCTTAAATAGTTACTCCACTGTCTGAGCAAATGCTAAGTAGAATTATAAACCCACCATTAAACAAAAAAAGAAAGTTATAGGCTAATAAATTTAATTCTTTTTCATTTAAATGGAAAAATTGGCAGACTGAAAAATGCTTCTGCCAATTCAGATCAACAGAACATTCGCTTTACAAATTATCCTTTTGATAGCAAACATAAACGGTATGTGAGACACTATAAATTTAAAAGATCAAATGTCATTAAGCTATGCACTCAAGGAGACAGCATCAGAAAAAGCAGCATGTATATGTGCTATCAAACTGACACATAAATCACTCAAGTTATACAATGATGTGGTTGTAGTTTCCCCCTTTTGACTGCTGCTGATTGTACACGTTTGTCTCCAAGCATGAACTGATCTGCTCAATTAAATACCTAATTTATGCATCAAAAAATCCCCAAGTTTAGTAAATCAAAACCATTAAATTAAAGAAAAATAATCTTAAAGATCAAAACAGTATTTGGGGCAGGGATGTGCAGCACCTTATAATACACTTCTGGGGTGATTATCTTCAGCCTTCATTAAATGTGCTGAATAGCCTTCAAAGCTTAATTGGTATATTGTGATAATTACCTACATTCTTTGTTACAGAAGCAATTATTTGAAATGTCAGCTCCTCCTGCTACGCTACTGTAAATAGGCATAAATAATAAAGGAACTGGTCTTAAAAATGTAAATTTTCTTTAAAATTGTTATGGGCAAGAACATTTATTCCTTGCTAGAGCACTCTGAATGCATTTTATTATTATTACATTTTGCTGCTATTATAACTGAAACATCATGTGCTATTTGGTGACAGTATCTAACAGTTTTATTGCTTATTTTAATCTTATTAAGATAGATATCAAGTTGCTGTATATTAAAAAATGTCTCTGTATTTATTAACTTCTCAATATGGTCAAGCTCAGTCAGTACCTCACACCTGATTTAAAAATATATCTATAAAATAAAAAGATTAATTTATTTTTGTCAAAACTACATCACAGCAGTATAGTCTATTGGTAAGACTGCAGGTCAAAAGCTTTCTGCCAGGGTTTTTTAACTCACTATAAAGCCCTAAGAAATTTGCTTAATCTGTCTGTCCATCTCTGTATTGATCTTGTACATTGGGCATGCTAATAACTTTACAGCCACTCTTTTTCAGTTCTCTTGGAGGGCACCGATGTAACTCGTTATTCAGATGCAAATCCTTGTTGTGTTCTCATAAAATCTACAGAACGAAGTGTGTCATGATAATTTTAAGAATTTCCTAGAGAACTGAAATTGCCAATCCAACCACCTCTTGACAGAGGAGTTACTTCACCTAGTCTATAGTCCCATACCAAACCTATTTCTTGGGAAATGCTGTGATAATTTCAACCTCAGTGCAAGAAATAGTTCATTCCAACAAAACAATCAGACTGGATTTTTTCCTAATAGGTAAGACACTTGTATACTCTTAAGAGGACAAATCAGATGACTTGAGATCTGGGCCATTGCTTTAGGAGAGGTTGGTGGATTTGGGTGAACCATGCAACATATATAAATAATATATTATAATTATAGTGCATGACAGAACTGCACAAATACCATAGCCTGTCCAACATCCTATTTCACTCCTGTCCTAATTCTGTTCTGACACAAATATTAATCAAGGCATCTCAAGTGGAACTTGATGGAAAAATTGAAATGGCCTCATGTATCTTATCAACTGTGAAGGCAGTATTAACAACCATTTCTGTGCTCAATTGCATAGATTTAAGGTTAAACCCTGTTATTTACAGTCTTGTTTCACATTTGAAGCCTTTATAAATACAATTAACAAAAACCAAGTTTAATTTCCCTTGAATTTAAGACAGAAATCTCAGTATTGTTACCCTAAACTTTATTGGCACCTTGGTGCTCAGATATGACCCACTATAAAAAAAAAAATAATAAAAAAAAAAAAATAAAAAAATAAAGTAAAAAAGCTATGAACCTGTTTTTGGATTAATAGTCCAGGTCAGGCTCATCTCTACCTGAGCAGAAAAGAGAGGGACTGGATTTTGCATATAATGGGCCCAATTCAATAACCCATTATTTTGGTCTTACATCAGGGGAACTCAGTGTAGTGACACAAATTCAAGATATTTACGTAGACCTTTTTAAATAAAAGCAGAGAATAATCCCAAAGTACACACCTGAGGAACATGCAAAATCACCATATCCTGCAAAAATTCTTACAACCTCTCTCATCATGCATTACTAATAAGAAACAGGACAAAAGGAACCTATCTTCTCTCACTCAAACTGAAATAAAACTAGCAGTAACTCTAAAGAGCACAACCAATTTAAACCAAAGAATTTTAGAAAACTGTTGGAACACGTAATTGATTCATACCATAGATTAGTATGTCCAATGACACAGGAACATAATAAAGGTAAACTACAAAATCTTAATACTCCAGTCAGTGAATAATTGCCATTAGAAATATTGTACAAGACCCAACTATAAATTAACATCAATAATTCAGTGAAGCAGGTGTCCCATTTTCTAGACACTACTGCACAAATCTTATCTGGTACTGATATTTACAGTCACCAGCTGACTTCAGAAAGTGCAATCTTCTCTCTGTCAGCTGTAACAGCAGCAAGGCCTATAGTTTACGGTTCCATGTAATGAAAGAAGGGATGTTAAGAGTCATACAGTTTGAATGTGAATGGAATGTGTAAGCTAAGTCAACCCCAAATAATGAGAATTGTCCTTTCTGAGCATAAAAAATTTAGAACACTGCCTTTTAAATCTCTGTTTTATTAACCTTTATCAGTTGCTGTGAAACCAGCACATGATGAGATTTTTGAACTTTCCTGTCAGTAGCTAAAGGGTAATGCTTGTAGTGATTGCTGCTTTGCAAAATTACAATTCTTATACCCAAAAGGTCTTCTATTGATTTTATTCTCAAATGACTACCAAGTGGCACTGGGAGAAAATGAGCACGCTTAGGTGTTTGCATCACAGGACAGTGCTGGAGACTAGCTACAATTACTGACTTTCAGCCCTGCCTCCAGAAACTAAATCAGGGTCAGCAAATTGCTTCATGTGAGAGCGTTGTTTCCATTCGTAGTTATGGTCAGTGCCCCAGCATGTGGGATCATCTGCTTCCAGCAGCCAACAGCCAAGTCCCTACTGACATCAACAGGACAGATGAACAAAGAGCTAAGTTAAAACAAAGCCTTTGTGAAGTAATTAAATTCACAGGCACATATAGACAGCTGATCCACACTAGGTTGAGTGAGATAAGGACAGACCTGCAGCCTAACCCTTCCATATTCTTGCAAAGCTTTATAAAAGCTACCCTTTGGGGAATAATGTACCCCAGTAGTCCCAGAGGAACAACCCCTCATTACAGTGTAACTTTGGAATGATATCTTAAGAAACCTCAAACATTTCAACAATACTGTTATAGACTGCAGGTTGCTAATAGGGACAGGCAAAACATCTGTGGACAAAATTATCAAGGCAAAATGCACTAACCTTAACATTTAACTTTAGATTTATTTTTTTTTGCCTGTATTGAGACATCCCTCTGAAGACTTAAATAGGAGAAGGCTTAGGGAAAGCATCCAAAAAGGAAGGTTATCCCAACCAACTCTTTCCAGGATTTCTCATAATGGATCCAAGACTCACTGAGGCAGTTGGGTTCATATTTGTCAGATAGAGCCTAGAAGCATAAAGGTCAGAAGAAGTCACGTCTTGCTGGTAGTTAATAAAAGATTAAAGGGAGAAATTGCCAGAGTAATTTCTTATAACTGAGACTAGGCAGCTAGAAGCTATCAGGGAGCAAAAAGGCCCTAGATGCAGGGTGAGAGATCCTTAAATAAACCTTGAACTTCAGTAAGAAAGACAACTTGAGAGACATCAACTGAAAGAGGATTTTCACTGGCAGTTTGGCCACTGAAAACTCCCTCTTGATGCATTTAGTGTTTGAGAGAGACAGATCTAACAACACTCATTTCACATAGGAGATTGCACATTCTACCAGGCAAAAAGCCCAGGACATTCTTTTTTCCCCCAGATAGAGTTTTTAATATACTCTTCTTCCTCAAAAAAATTATATCTGCGGGTCTTTGATAGGTGCCCAGGAAAGGCATGCCCACCTGTCTGTATCATCTGCTGTAGGAGTACTGGTAACTGAAATAAATTAATATCAATTACCATCCAGAAAGCAATAACTGTTAGCAAAATACTGAAGACAAGTAACCAACTGGGTAAGAAGTGTCAAAGTGGGAAGCAGACTGTGGCAGAGCACAAGCTTTTGACAAAAGGTTTAACACAGCTGTAAAGTAGTCCTGAATCATTTTAGTTTCCCCTCTATTGAGCCTCAGCACTACAAAGCAGGGAGAGATGATACCACATGCCCAGGCAAGGTAATGACACCAAGAAGCAATAGCAATAATACAAAAGTACCAGCCAAAGAGGAGCACAGTGACAGCCTTTCCTACCTTTTAGTACAGCCGATCCATGGACAGGTGTCATTCATTAGCATGGATCCTCGAAAAGATTTAATCAGTCTCACAGCTACAGCAGATCTGCATTAAAGGATTCTTTTTCCTAGATGTTTTGCAAAGTGGAGACTGTTTCCTTGCATTGTATATGTAAAATATATAAAACTAGATAACCTTTCTGAGCTGCTGAGAGTGGATGAGCTGCAGCTCAGCTCATTGTACCTATTTACATATTCCAAATTATGGAGCCTCTCCTTCTCCCACAACAAATCAACTTACATAGTTAGACCCATATGTAAAACACTTATTTATATTGTCTCTATAGTCCTTGATAAAAGGGAGAATGCTGGAATG
This sequence comes from Antrostomus carolinensis, assembly GCF_000700745.2. Classification (NCBI taxonomy): domain Eukaryota; kingdom Metazoa; phylum Chordata; class Aves; order Caprimulgiformes; family Caprimulgidae; genus Antrostomus; species Antrostomus carolinensis. The sequence continues at coordinate 43,175 of NW_010311350.1, read as the reverse complement.
AAATTATGACTATATAATTGCATCTGCTACAAAAAAACCCACCCCACTATAGGTCCAACATAGCCACTCTACATTGGAACATGTCTAGAGAGGAAAGTCGGATCTAAGAAACCTTTTCACTTGGTTTCTTGCTTCATCATTTAAACAAAAGTTTCAACTCTGTTCATTTTTTTTTTTTTAATGGAATTCTTAGCTTTCTGCCAAAGAACAATATCAAATACCAGAAGTCCTTACGCAGGGGAAAAAAAGAACAACAAAAAAAACCTTGAGAGCAGTTTAGAAGCTAGTGAGTTTACAGATAGAGTGTAAAAGGACAGCATTATAGTTATTAAAAATAAAGGGGGGGGGGGAATGGACTCTAGAGATCAGTATTATCTTTCCAGTCAGTAGAAATGGATACAGCTGACTTTAGTGGAGCTATGAAAACATATATCATACAAACTCTTGAATCCTACTTTTTTTTTTTCCTTAATAGCAGATTCATGTTGGCTTTTAGGTCATTTCTACTGTCTCTCCAATGCCTTATTTTCCTTATTGGCAAAACAGACATGATAATTCTAAAACACCTTTGGGAAATGTTTTCAAATCTATGCAAATGAAAGGTATCAGTATTATTACTGGAATTCTTATTCCCCTTAAAAACTTAAGTACCTACATGCTTATGGCAAACATTTCTACCACAGTGCATAAAAGTAAGACAGAAATGTAATTCCTAGAAAAGTACCTGGATGACATTTGTGCACCTGTCTCAGAATTTTGCAGCACACAAAATGAATTTAAAAATGCACACTGCAGCAGCTCCTGGTCATTAAAAGAAAATGAAACAATATTATAGATAAATAGTGAAGATCTAAGCAAAATATGTTAGAATATGTTTGTCTAGTTGTATGTATTTAAGAGAAACACACTGTAGCCAAAGCTCAGCATTTGACCATGCATTCTTGTCTCAGAGCATAGTTATTTTAAAGTTACATCATTGTTATACAATTAATGTCCTGCACGTGCACTCTGAGCATTTATTTTCTGGGATGATACTCTGGTTTTTGAATTGATTGGTTATGTATTTTCTACTTAACAATTCTGAAAGAAGTAAAAATTTTTTTCTTCTAGAGCACACAAAAGTAAAAACTAACAAGACGAGAGGAGACTTCATTTTCTAATAGTGTTACAGTGAAGGCTACTGAACTTGCTGAACTTCCCTTTACATGTTGACACCATACATCTAAATGAAAGGCACAGAGAAAGGATGCAATGCATCTGATCATGTAATCCTACAAAGAAATCATTCCTAAGAGAAAACTTTGTCTATATTTAAAAAAAATGCAAACTGTCTCCTTGCTTTCATGTGCTTTTATTTATAGATATATATGCGTGTGTAAATATATATATATATATAAAAACCACAGAATGTGGGATTTTGTTAGGGATGATGAGAGGCATGTTAAAGACAACTAACAGAATGGTACAGAGAGAACCTCCTCCTGCAGTAATAAAATGAGAAAGGGCATTTAAAAGCTAAATTAAGAAAGATTTTATGGGAGATGTTCATTCATACTTGGTAGACTTGAACTGAAAATCCTAATTCTGGTCAAGCAGTACTAAAGCACAGTTCTCTAAGTGTTCAAGTAAGGTCTCAGGGGAGACCTTACAGCTGCCTTTCAGTACTTAAAGGTGGCTTGTAAGATGTGGACAAACTTTTCAGTAGGGTCTGTTGCAATAGGACAAGGGGCAATGTTTTTAAACTAAAAGAGGGGAGAATTAGACAGGAGATAAGGAAGAAATTTCTTACAATGAGGGTTGTGAAACCCTGACACAGGTTGCCCAAAGAGGTGGTAGAAGCCCCATCCCTGGAAATATTCAAGATCAAGCTGGATGGGGCTCTGAGCAACCTGATCTGGTTGAAGATGACCCTGCTCACTGCAGGAGGGTTGGACTAGATGACCTTTAAAGGTCCCTTTCCAACCCAAAATATTCTGTTATTCTAAGTAGAGTGACCTTAACATTCCAGTTGGGGACACAGTAACTTTAAAATTACAAGACATCTCTCAGGAGGACAGAGAAACTGAATACAGGGTTATATGTGGGGAGAAAGAGGAAGCAGGACAAGAGTTTGGCATGCAATTGTCAGAAGAAAAAGTCTATGAGAAGCCCTTAGATAAAGCAAAAGAATGTCATGATTTAAATTTAACTTGGGAAAATAAGTTAGAAATTATTCCTGTAAGAGTTAGAGCCACCTAAAAAGTTAGTGCTAGGGTGAAAAAGTAGTGAAGAACTCAGAACTAACATAACAATGCATGAGACATTGCCAGACACTAGTGATGAAGCTAAATTGATATGATTTTAAACATTATACAGTATATTCAGAGATTTTTGTATTGTGTTTTTCTTGTTCTCTTTTTTCAAGAAAAGCAAGGGAATAGTAAAGAGAACAAGTATGAAGGGTATGGTTTTGTTAAGTACATCTAATTATGATGAAAAACTACTTTCAGAGGTAGGTATTAAATTATACCTAAACAATCAATGAGTTTCTGAATCAAAAAAATCATGTAGGAACCTGACACAACATATTGATAAATAATTTTCCCTGCTGGAAAAAGGTAGATAAGAGTACTGCTGCAAAACTGTTATGGTAAAGAAGCGTATTGAAAAGGGGGATGACAGAGTGGAGGTTCAACTGCAGTTGCAACCTTTCTGTGTTTTCTGAAATCAGTCTGAAGTTTTAAAATGGCAATTGTCATTCTTCACAATAGTAAAGTGTTCAATGAACATTCACATTCAGAATTTGTCTTTATTGTCAACTGACTTTTACAGAATATAAAAAAATATCTCCAGTCCAACAATGCCGTTGAGGAGGCACTTAAGTATAGGAGTCAAGAGGATAACCTGTTAAAGTGAAGAAAAAGTTCTATATTGTATTGGGCTGTATGCCAGGATCTCACATCACTGGGCTGGGGCAGAGAGGGTCAAATATTCTGAAACTTAACATTTCTCCACTCCGAGGTGCAAATGAAAAGATGAAACTTTTAATTTGTAACATTTATGTCATAAAACTCTGGCTACACTAATTCTATACCTTTCAAGTGTGCATTAACTATTTATTTTCTGCCAAGTGAAAGCGTACTTAGCATAATTGAGTAGTCTTGCACTGTTAACCATGGGCCATATTTGATTCAAGGACTAGATTCATTTTGGAGGCAAAGGGCATTTTTTTCCTCTGTATAGAGGGCAAATTTCTGCCCTTTTGGATTCTTTACATGAATTTAGGAAAAATTTACTCACTTCAGCCTGTTCCCCTTATACAAAAGTCAATATGAAAATCCTTACAAGTACAGAATTCCTTGATTATCAGGTGGTCAAAATAAAATATCTTTGATTTCAAAAACTATTAGAAACTGAGAAAATTAAAATAATGCAGCAGATTGAGTTAGACCTAATATTCCAAGAAAAAAAAAAAAAGCTTATTAGTACTTGAAACTTACTAGTTTGAAACAGAAAATGGAGTTTCAAACCACAATCAGACTATAATCCAGATATACACATTGTTTTTAACCCCATTTTGCATTCAGAGACAAGCATGGTAGTGCACCAGAAACTTCAGTACTCTGTGGGACTTATACCAAGCTCTCTCTCTTCTAGTGAAACCTTTTATGAATATGAAACATTCATCACCAAGATAGCAATTTGTACATAATACTAAATTAACAGATAATTTATCTAGTTCAGATCAAATTTATCCCAACTAATATATCATTTGCAGGTTTCCAAGGGCATATATGAACATGTAAGTGATGTGCCCAAGAGGTCTGATACAAGTAAAAAAACAGCTTTGATTAGTTCTGATGGTACAATATGTTTATTTAACAACAGATTTATCTTTTTGGCATATTTTTATATAAAAATACAAATAATTATAATTCTTAAAATATTAAGGCATATCTTTATTTTGAGCACTAGGTTATTTTAACAGCAATAATTTCCTTGTAGCTCTTCATGATAACAGGGCTGAATAGCTTTGAAGGCCAGACCATCTAGATTGACTTCATATGCAAACCAGATTCAGATGCTCCTGTACTGAATTTCATCGTTTACATTGTGTTAAGTTTTGCTTTGAAAGACAGATACTTTAACTGATAGCTTAAAGCTAATAACTTTTTGTTATCTCTGATTGACACTAGTCATTCTTTATTAAACATGCAGACATGGATTCTAATTTAGCTTCAAGGCTTTGTTTCTTGCTATATTCTTGCTATGCTTTTTTCTGCTTATGCTCACTTAAAACTTGTCATTTCTTTCCTTTTGAGACACCACAGATGCAAGTAAATTGGGATTTGGGGAGGAAAACACCTTGTTGGATGATTTGAATAAATTTAAAAATTGACCTCTTTGATTTTCTATCATTCAACTTTTAAAGCTCTCCTCTCTACTCAAGGTTTTATCATCCTTCCACAAATCTACACGCAGGGAGCAAATCTAGCATTTCAATATCAAGTTCAAATCTGCTGTGTACAGAGGTAATCTCTCACCCCACTATTCTCATTACAGTTCATAATTACTGTCTAAAATAGGGCTCAACATGACTATAAAAGTGCCATTCACTTTCCTCTGACCTAAATCATTACTGACAGACATTTGAATCACCTGCCATCCTTACAATCCTTTCCAGTAACATAATATTTTAAAATTATGTATCTTGAAAGGATTGAAGTCTATTATAAATAGCTCCCAAACTGAGTAATTAATCTCCCAGTTCTGAAACTGTGTTTCTGTATAAAAATCATCCACATTTATCTACATTTTAGAGTTCAACACCTTGTCCTTTCCAGGCCTACAATAACCCTTCTTCAGTAAGACAGTCATAGGGCCAACCAAAATTACTAGAAAGTTTAACAAGAAATAGGAGAGAAGAAAAAATATACAAAACATTATAAATCTTCTACAATAACAAGTATACTCAAGTTCTATCTTCAGTACGAGCTTGTAAGACTTAAGAGAACTCAAGGGAAAAAGTTTAATTCATTAAAATTGACTTTGGATCTGACCCAGAATGCCTTCCTACTTTATTATACATGACATGACTGGTGAGGTTTTTGGTTTTGTTGTTGGGGCTTTGTAATATAATGAAATCTTGTGGGAAATCATTAAAAAAAAAAAAAAAAAAAAAAAAAAAAGAGGGTATTCTTTTAAACTATTTCTATCAAAGCTACCAGAAGTAAAATGTAGTATTTCCTTTATGTAAGTGAAACAGCACTTGATCTCTTCAGAGATGAAAACCAGACAGTCTGTTTAATTAGCACTCATTTTGTAACCACTTTCATTTATCTGCCAAGATCTGACCAATATGAAATTTATTACCTGGGTTTAGCTCTGAAAAGCCACTTGTCATTCTCCCCTCTGTACACCACCACCTTGGGATTTAGCAGATCAGGGAGTTTCTATTCTGTCAGCCTGAATCTGCTCCAACACAAGTTTTGCCATAATGTGACTGCATTTGTTGCAGTGGAGTGACTTTTGCTTTAGACAAGTAAAGCAGAGAATAGAATTGGGCTCAGTGATGTTCTGTCAAACTTGCTTGTGTCTGACTGACAGTAAGTTACTGAGATTTAAAAAAATAAAAGAAAGAAAAAGAGAAACACCTACAGTACCTTTTTTACAGAGGAATCGTTGAAAGTTACTATCAATTGTAACTTGAACGTCTATACATGGTTGCAAATGGTTTAAGTAGTAATTTCTTAAATGTAGATTTTTCATAAGCTACCTTACTATTAAAAAAAATAGATTCAATTTCCCTTCATGAAAAGTCATTTGAGGACCTGAGACCAACTGTGGTGCAGAAGCACAATACCAGTGTCCATATATTCAATCAGACTCCAAACTCCAAACTGGTGATTGCTCGGGAAATGCCTTCTTCCAAAATAAATGTCTCTCTAGTCAATGCACACCTTACTGACTAAAATGCTTTCTCATGGAAGGAGAATATTGTGGATTAAATTTTAAATTTACAGAACTGATGTACTGTTGGTATGATGCATGATGGTTCTTTATAACCATCTGATGCATGATGGTTCTTTATAACCATCATGCCACTGCATTCTGGTGGGGTAGTGGTTCTTTGGACCAGCTGAAGTTAAGACTTGGATTAGAAGTGCATCCTTGTTGTAAAGTAGTCCTGTATCTCAGGACTTCAATTACTAAAGGTGAAAAAAACATTCAAAGAAAATTGATGGCTAACAAACAATTAAAAGACAAGTGAGGCCCATAGTCTAAGTTGCCAAATCTCTAACAGTAGAGTGAAGTAGCAAAAAGACTGATAAACAACAGTATCATTTTCTAACTAGAAAATATAATGCATTCTTCTCCAAAATGCATCCTGAGAACTTGTTGATTTTTATGACAACGTCAGTGGGAAAAGTCTACGTGAAATCTTGGCTCTCGTTTCATTTTGGAAATGTCAAAATGCATTGTTTCAGAAAGGTTAAAGTAATTTTTCAGTTCAGTTTGATGAGAGTGATTCACCTCATTTAGGCATTTGTATTATGTTCTAGTACTCTAGAAATATTACATGAACACTAGGATTGTACTTAGTCTATAGATACTAATTATTATTTTTTTAAACTACCTATTTTATTACACTTGGGTGTTTTAACACTAGATACAATTTTTGAACATAAAGAATATTTGGCACTTGAAAAAATTTAAATTCAGATCGAATTACTGAATAATTTCATTGAACATATGGAGAAGGAAATTTCTGAAACATTTCAGATTGAATTTTACACTTTCCACTTCAAAACAGTATTTTAATTAAATAAAATTGAAAGAGTGCAAAACAACCCAAAGATGCATGCCTTGCATATAAAACAAGGAGCTTCAGGGTGAACTTAAATTTATCGTCTTTTTTATTTTAACAAAAGACCAAAAAGTAGAAACACGAACAAAATATATTTGTAGAATTTCCATCTGAATCTGGTTTTTAATTTAAAAAAATTAAATTTCACAACATTCTTGCTCCACATACTTTTGCCTCAGTTCTAATCAGAGTTAAGCAATATCTGGTTGGATTTTTTTTACCTGGATTATTTTCATTCCCAATACAGAGCATCTACAAGGAACATGCACAGAGGACAGTGAACGTATGAAGAATAAAACATACAATTTATGTCTCTCATTTCCTTACTTCTGCTAAGTACACCCACACACATTGCTCGATTTTAGTCAGCCAACTACTTGAAGGCAGTGCAGGGGAAGTCAGTTCTGAAGGATAAGTGGAAGCTTTGCTGAAATCTGAGGGGTCATGCTTTATGCACAGAAGAATATGGGAATACTGTTGTAAGAAAAACAAGAAATGAATACTTGTATGTGGGAAGAGGGAATAGAAGGCATCAATCAAAGCCGAAGGGAAAGGCACAAGCATCAGTAACTGCTTCTTAACAAGTCTGTCCCTATTTATACTTGGCATTTGTGTCTAGTTCTGTCATACATCTGCTTTTTCCGCAGTCACGTCTCTCTCTCTATCTGGCAATCTCTCTGGAATAATTCTAAAGAGCTGGCTTTGTTGTATTCCCTAGGTACGCTTGCCAGGTTTGGGTTTGTGGGCTTTTCTTAATGGACACCCCCCAAACCACTACACATTCATATATAGTGGTTGAATATCTGCTGTGAATCATCAGATACTTTCACAGCATCTGCTATCAGCCCGGAAAACCCCAGCACACTGCAGAGAACCCCAGCAGTGGCTGCAAACATACACATGGTAAATACAAATTGATCAGACCTCATACACTACACACCTTTTGTGGCCATAATATAGTCTGTCAAAATTTCAAAGGTTAATTTCCTTGTGAATCATGATATGTAATTTGAGCCAGATAAGGACTCAAGCCACTGACATCAATCAGACTGTTCAGGTGAAGAAGGACTTATCACAGGAGAAAGGGTTTATAGGATTGAGCCTAATACTCTGAGCTTTCCTCTCTGTTTGAACTCAAACACTTAAAGTGCAATTTGATTAAACTTCAGTTCAAAACAAAGTTCTTTAAAAGTGAAGGATTTATACCATTCTATTTTTGCACGTTGTAATTAGATCCTTCTTATACGTACTTTCATTTCAATATTCTTCCAGGTAGGAAAACCATGATTTTTAAACTTTGGTTTTGTTTTAAGGTACAATAAAATAGTGACTGAAAATGTCAAAAAATCAAAAAACTAAATTATTAAATGTTACATCAAAGAATGTTTCCAGAAAACTCAGTCATCGTGAGAACTTGAGTAATGGAATTTAGAGAAATGCTCACTGTTAAGACAGATTTTGTTACATGTTTATAAGAGAAAAGAAATTATTCAAATTATCACAGCATATTAAATGGAAATAGACCTTCTCTCCGTTAAGTTGTGGCAAATTTAATAGTGACTACAAAACTGGTAAGTTTGAATGAAACATCTGCACCTATGTTTCCAATTTAAACATTTCACAGGTTTACCAAGATAGGGTAATCTCCAGTTCTAGAATATATGCATTCTCTATGACGACATTTCAGGACTTGCTCACATCAAGCATTTGTGTTTATGAACTGTGAAACACTTATAAATTTGATATGTAATTCCAAAGTCTTCCAGGGGAAGCCCTCATTAACTGCCATACTATGATCATTTCTATTTATTGGTTTATTAAACTCAGATGCCACTAATGTTTGTAACTGGGTTTTAACAGAATTTTCTTAACAGAAATTTAACATTTATGAAAAGCTTCTGGCATCCTCCATTTCTGTTTTTTTTTTTTTTTTTCAGCAGTTATAATTACAAATAAGGACATTAATAAGGTTTTACGTTAGTATCAGGTAAATCAATCAGTTCATGAAAATCAGTGTAACTAACAATCTTAAGAAGACCTAACAAATCTAACAGTTGCAATCACCAGTTGTTGGGGAGATCATCAAAATCAACAACACAGAGTCTGCTATACCACTATTTTAAAAATCCAGGTCCCATATACTCATACAGTACATTCACAGACTATACATAAATTCAGTTCCTTAATCAAATTATGCTCCTTTTTATACCTTCTGACATCACACACCTCGCTTACACAGGGAGTGGAAGGAAGCAGCAAAATACCTTTACTTTTGCTCCCCACCACACTGAAAAATTCAGGAACAATATAATCTTCAAAATCTGTATCTAAGTAACAACACCAAGCATGCATATACATACACTAGAAAAGACAGGAAAAAAGATTTTAGGAGGTGCTGGTCCAAGTCTTATTGGGTCAGAATTCCTGATATGACCTAGAGTAGATTATTGCAGAACAAGTACATAACGTGCAAAGGAAGAAAGACTAGGAGGGTAGTCTGAAAATAAGATTCAGAGTAGCCCATTTTTATACTTTATTTTTTTGGTCTATTGCACTAGTTTTGGATGGGACAGAGTCAATTTTCTTCCTAGTAGCTAGTATGGGACTATGTTTTGGATTTGTGCTGAAAACAGTGTTGATAGCACAGGGATGTTTCAGTTACTGCCGAGCAATGCTTACACGGAGTCAAGGTATTTTCTGCCTCTCACACTACCCCACCAGTGAGTGGGAGAGGACACAACTGGGACAGCTGACCTCAACTGACATTCCAGATCATATGACACCATGCTCAGCAAATAAATCTGGGAGAAGGAAAAGGAAGGGGGAACATTCAGAGCGATGGTGTTTGTCTTCCCAAGTCACCATTACATGTGATGGAGCCCTGCTTCCCTGGAGATGGCTGAACACCTGATGCCGATAGGAAGTAGAGAATGAATTCCTTGTTTTGCTTTGCTTGTGCATGGCTTTTGTTTTACCTATTAAACTGTATCTCAACCCAAGAGTTTTCTCACTTTTGCCCTTCCAATTCTCTCCCCCATCCCACCAGAGGAGAGTGAGTAAGCAGCTGTGTGGGACTTAGTTGTTGACTAGGGTCAAACTGACATGCATATTCTTAAAGCATGCTTAGACTCCTTAGCAGCATATTCAGACTTTTAGAAATTGTCCATTTTCTGATTCTTCTGGAAAAATCTTGTTATATGTCCTAAAAAGGTTAAGGGGACCCAGTATAGAAGCTTTTTTTTTTTTTTTTCCTCTTGAGAATCAAGCAAACACTACAAAGCAACTGAGTGTGGAAATATTTTTGGCTGCTTTTATCTTATGTGCAGTGGGAATACATTAAAAGGTAAGAAAAACTTCAAAGTCCTTCCCTTTTTTCCTGCAATTTTACATTTTTTATGTATTACATTAAAATAATCAGCAATTTGAGAGATATGAAGTCAGATATACAAAAGTTGACAGAAAATAAGGACATACCAAAAACAGTCATAAGAAAAAGGTGAAGACAACAGTTATCTCCTGGGAGTGGGGAAAAAAAAAATAAAAAGGAAAAAAGTAAATTTTCCAGTAGTAAACTGAGAATTATTTCATACAGATATGATAATTTCTAATTACTTTCTTCTTTGATGCTTCCCTGGTTTTATAATAGAATAGAACATAATACAGGAATTACAATCAGATATGAAATCATTGTGGAACATCAGTGTTTCATTTCTAAGCTGCAGTATGGAGTCTGGATTGCACTAGTGTATATCTACAGGTAACTATGATAACAGGCTAATCAGGCCACTGGTTAGTTGGGTGGATTCATTGGTCCAGCTCTATATACCTGCATACCTGTTTATATTGGTGTGGATAAGCCCTGGCATTTGAACTGCTCTGCAAGTTCACAAATACTTGTGCTGTTATTTGCTAGCATTTCAATGTGGGAATTAATATTTTATTGTTTGTTATGCTGTTATTTGCTTTTATAAATTGATATTTGTATTTCTATAAAGTGCATCAGTTAGCATAAGATGTGCAGGCACCAACTCTATTTTGTTAACTTTACATAATGTTTAGCATAATGACAGGATGGCTCTGGTTAACAAAGCTGCAAATAAACTTGGCTTTTTTTACATCTGTGTTAAAACACTAATTAAAATATCTGTTCAAAATAAATTGTTTCAAAGAAGAAGATTGAGAATGTTGCTATTTTTACCAACATAATTACATCCTTCTTAGTAAGGTAGAAGGCTTGCAGGTAGAAAAATTTCAGCTACAAAATTATGATTAATAAGCTTCTCTTCTGAAATAGTTATAGATATTCAACTAGTATCATATTTGGGGGTACTGCAGAGTATCATATTTGGGGGTGCTATAGAGATGCAATGCCCTGAATCATCCCCTCCTGTGCACTAACTACTCCCCCACTGTTCAGGTCCCCTCAGAAGATTCATCATGGTCTCTGCCATGCAGCCCATCACCTTTTCTAGTGTTGTTGTTTAAGCCCAGCTGGCAACTAAGCAACACATGGCTGCTTGCTCACTCCTCCCCTCTGAGTGGGATGGGGAGAAGAATCAGAAGAAAAAGGTAGAACTCATGGATTGAGATAAGGACAGTTAAATAAGACAACACAAGGAGAGAAGAAATAGTAATAATAGCAAAACATTATAGAAAGTGAGTGACACACAGTGCAATTACTCACCACCCAGAACCCAATGCCCAGCCTGTTCCAGAGCTGCAATCCCCTCTACCCTGGCCAACTCCCCCACTTCATATACCAAGCAGGATGTCATATGGTATTGAATATCCCCTTGGCTAGTTTGGGACAGCTATCCTGGCTGTGTCCCCTCCCAGCTTCTCGTGACAATTGACCCTATCCCAGCTGAACCCAGGACATCTAGTCTGCAAGGGAGAGTGTCACTGTCACTCAGAGCCATGGCTACATCTGCAGTTCTGTGAATTGTATCTCCCCCAGTGCTGACCAGTCTTCTCTGCCTCTGCTGTGCGCAAGATACCAGTCAGTTCTTGAGACGCCACTAATTGCTGTTAGCATTGCGTCTCATTCATTAGCTATTCAGAGACTGCTTGCAGTGCCCCAGTAGGAAGGCTACTAAACCATTCTACAGACAGGATAAAGTATAATCAGAAGAATAATTCATAGCTTTGTCAGTTATAACATAGAGAGTTCAATCAAACTATCCCAATCAACTATATTCTTTACAGCAGCTTCTAAAACTAGATTGCTGTAGGCTTTATTCCTCTTTCTCAGAAAAAATATCATACTGCTTGAGAAATAAAAGGTCACATAAAGGAAAAAAAAAAAATCAAACTGCCTTCAAATATGTTAATCCTAGTAGTTATGCAATGATTTTGGCTAAGATCACTAAAAGTGTCTCAGATTAGGGTTTCACTCTGCTATTACCCTTCAATACAAGCGTAATTCAAACTATTTGAGTCTGTATTGAATATCTGGAGTGCTTTAGAGTAATGTTTGCATAATTTTATTGTTTAACTTGGTGTCCAAATTCACATTCCATACATAAATAGTGTTGGTTTATGATCAGAACTTTTTTGCACATATGTGGAATAACAGACTTTTCAGTCCATGTTTCTTTCTGTCCATAAGTGCAGTGGTTCCCTTTTTTCTGCTCAACATTGTGCAAGGTCCCAAGAGTTAAGTGTCCTAACTTCCAGAGATCTAACCTTGATGCATTTTTAACTTTTACTGTGCTAAGTACTTCTGTCCTTTTTGACATGAGCAATTCTATACCTTCCTTCTCCTAATTTCTTATCTCCTTCCATCTGTTCAGTTACTGTTTGCTCAAAACAAAGCAAAGGCGACAGCATTACTACCTGACAAAGCATTATACATTGCTGTTTGGAGGTACTTTAAGAACCACAAACTGAGGTTTAACTCTCAATGATCCTAAAATTGAAATAGAGTTATTCTAAATGCCTGGAAAAAGTTGCACTCAGAAGACACTTAAAAACTACCAAGTGAAATCACATCCAAACTTGTATTTTTTTATTTTTGTTTTCCAGTGTTCAATATCTTTACGTGTGTAAGCACAAACAATTTTCTCGCTGCTGCTGACAAGGACAATGATGTTACAAGCACGATAATTTTTCTATTTATGTTTTTAGTAGCCATGCTATTGTGTCCTTTCTCATCTTTTTAGTTACTCGCCATCTCAGCTTCTTTCCCACATAGTCCTTCCTGCATAATAATGGGAGCATTCTTATCTTTTTGAAGACTCTTAACACTGTAATAGAACTAAATATACATGATTTATTCATTTGTGATGACACCAGTCACCTGGGGATAAAATGCCCTGCAAGCAAACCTTTTATTTCAAAAGGATGCAGTGCCTTATTTGAGGTCAACCAATAAGTGCTTACATGGGAAAAGCTCTAATGGGAAGCAGCCTTTGAAGACTAGATCTTCTGTTGATTAGTTATTCACTGTGCACCAAGCCACCTGCTTCCACAAGGTCCAACCTCCACCATACAAATACTTTTCTTTCAAATTTTGCTTTGCTACAATTCAATAGCCTGTTTGCTTGATTTTGCAGTTGCTATTCCAGGATCCCTCTGAGTTTGAATGAGTTTCAACGAGTAATTCTTATGAATGTGTATCATCTGTTAAGCCAGCGTTTTAGTTATATGTCCTTTTTCAAACCTGTACATAATTACTGCACTAAGACAGTTAAAAAAAAAAAGATACATTTTTAATTTTTTTTATTTGAAACATTAAAAAATCATCCAAAATAAAGGTTGCCTGAGGACAGAAGTTTTCTTTGTATTCTGACAGCTCAGAAGAAACTCTAAACAATACCAGCTCATACACATTTCCACTGACACATGAAGCGTTTGAGTCCACTGAGAGTCAAAATTTGCAGATCTGCTGTCTGTACCAAATTCATGAGGAAGCTACAGTTCTACAGTCTTTCTCTTCAATTGGACCAGTGTTTTTGGGGAAGGTAACCCTACAGGACTGGGGAGAGCTAACATTAACCCCAACACACACAACAAAATCAAAGCCTTTATCAACATATGCTGTATAAAAAAATTCCCTCAAAGTTCATCCTTGTGCTTAGAGTTGCAGAACTTCATTTACTGAGCATCATTTGGCAATATCTCTTCCTCCCTTGCTATCATACATTGTCAAATGAAACTCCTTATAAAACTTTATACATATATTAATAATTCCTTCAATTAGTCTTCTTCTATAGTATAAATATCATACATTTTTAATTAGAATCTATGCATGTCAGAGGAGAAAAATGTAAACAATGTTCTTAAATGACTATTATTGATTTCCTTTACTGTAGGCTGAATTTTTAATATTCTTGAGGTTATATTTTAAAGAAATTATGTATGCATAAATCTAATTTCTTTAAAATGTTCATCAAAAGCATAGGAAAATCATTTGTACAGTTAGCCTTTCTGAGATTCGATCTGTCCCACAAAGAAAAAAAAAACAAACCACACATCAAAACTGAATTAATAAAGAAGGACCAGGCTGTTCTATAGAAACTCAAAAGTGAAATTATGATTTTTCTTAAAGTTGCTAAGTTAGTCTGTGCAAATTTTAGTCCCTAGTTCTGCACTTAGATGCCAATTAAATGCAGAACTCTAACAAGGTCAGTAGGGAATGGAACTCCTTACAAGGCCTGGTTTACTTCATATTTTTCCTATTAGCAAAATGGTGGATGAGAATCATTTGTCCTTGTGCCATTCTGATGCACAAACCCACACTTCTTGGCTATTGGAAGATTATCCCTTCACTGAACAGACTAGGCAAAGTTTTCAGTGTTGCCAGGAGCCTTACGCAGTGCAATGCCTGCCCTATAACAAGGACAATGTCAACCCTTGGCCTGTCTTCTCACTGGCTTTTCTGATACACTTTCTAATCAGAGGAGCCTCATGAAAACTTTGATAATCAGCCCAAAGGATTTAGGCTCCCTCTGCCTCCTTTTTTCTCCCTTTCCACAGCAGAAATTCAGTATGAAATTACAGTACTCTCCAACATGAGTAAGAGGATCAGTTTCTGATCCCGCGTTTGATGATACAAGCCCAGATGGCTTAACGATTCAATCTATATAGCTCTCCAAAGAGCAGGGATGCATTGCTTTTGATATCCTTTTCCTACTAGAGCTAATATCTCTCCCACACAACAGTTCAACAGCTTTTAGGTGTATAAGTATCCTTTACTGCCTAATATGCAGGAAGTTTTGCAATTGTATGGTGTTGCTGGCAATTTGAAGAGCAAGACTGTTGTGGCATTGCTCCCACCCTTCCTAAAAGCAAGGCGGCATCTCTAAGAGTTGCTTATCCCTTCTTTTCCACTGTTTGAAATGACTTGGCAGGTTCCTCACTTAACAGTGATACATCAAAAGCTCTCTCAGTTGGCATGCCATTTTCTTATCACTTTCAATAGATTCCCTTGGTGGATTCTTACCCAAAATAAGAGGGTTTTCTAGTTGCTTCTGCTGGCTCTATTGCTGTTTAGATAGTACAGACTGACTGCTGTGCAGAATGTTTTACAGAAACAGACAGGATTCCTGCCATTAGAAATTTACAGTGTGTACATTCACTTATAGGACAATCAAGCTTTCCAGCTTGTCTGCTGGTAGACAAGGTAAAGGGTTGGGAGGAGATTAAGGACGAAGCATCCTCCAGCATTGTACTTCACTTCCTCTTAGGAGTTTGCATTTGTTCTTCACTTTAACACTGTCTTCCATGATTTAATTCAAACAAACTCACTTGATCTCTCCAAGACAAAAATCAAATGAAATGTGCCATGACAACGATTATATTCATTTGTACTTACACTTACACAGCAACAGCAAAGTGCCCTATTATTGTCTTCAGGGGAATAATAAGAAGCAATAGATCATATTGTAAGAGAACTTAGTTAAGTAGTAAGCATCCATATTTGATGCTAACTTGCATTGAAACAGTTTACCTAAATGAAAGCACACAGAATTCACAGAATCACAGAATGGTAGAGGCTGGAAGAGACCTCTGGAGATTTTCTAGTCCAACCCCTCTGCCAAAGCAGGTTCACCTAGAGGAGGTTGTACAGGACTGCATCCAGGCAGGTTTTTAATATCTCCAAAGAAGGAGACTCAACAACCTCTCTGGGCAGCCTGTCCCAGTGCTCTGTTGCCCTCACAGTAAAGAAGCTTTTCCACATGTTTAAGTGGAATCTCCCGTGTTCCAGCTTCTGCCTGTTGCCCCTTGTTCTATTGCTGGCCACAACTGAAAATAGTCTGGCCTCATCCTCTTGACACCTGCCCTTTAGATATTTGTAAACATTAAAAAGGTCCCCTCTCAGCCTTCTCTAGGCTAATTCATTTCACTTTTCCCAATATTTGAAAGATACTATTTTTGTCACCTATGACAATGATCAGAATACTAAGGTGAAAAGATTTTAAAGAGCATATATGACTAATATTAAACTACAATTAATAGCCCATTTGATTTTTTACTATGACCACAACCACCTTAAATTAACTTAGCATGAGCAGAGCTCGGACAGCTGAATATCAAGTGAATAAATATTATGTTGTTTAAACCAATACAAGCTTGGCAACGCTCTTTTCTCCATATACATCCTCCAGCCCTCCCAGCAGTGGAAAAGGTGCTGTAAAATAATATAGAAAAATCCAAACTCTGGCTAACATGAGTTTTCATTTGCTTAATCATTACCTTAGTCTTACTGTCCTGTATGCTATGTTGATCATTTCAGCAACTGTGTACTTATTACAACATATAGCATATATTAGGGAGGTGATTCTGCCTCTCTACTCCGCTCTTGTAAGGCCCCATCTGGAGTACTGCATCCAGTTCTGGAGCCCCCAACATAAGAAAGACATGGACCAGTTAGAACAAGTCCAGAGAAGGGCCACCAGGATGATCCGAGGGCTGGAGCACCTCTCCTATGAAGACAGGCTGAAAGAGTTGGGGCTGTTTAGCCTGAAAAAGAGAAGGTTCCGGGGAGATCTTATAGCGGCCTTCCAGTACCTGAAGGGGGCCTACAAGAAAGCTGGGGAGGCACTTTTCATAAGGGCAACTAATGACAAGACAAGGGGAAATGGGTTTAAACTGAAAGAGGGGAGGTTTAGATTAGATATTAGGAAGAAGTTCTTCACTGTAAGGGTGGTCAGACACTGGAACAGGTTGCCCAAGGAAGTTGTTGATGCCCCCTCCCTGGAAGTGTTTAAGACCAGGCTGGATGAGGCTTTGAGCAACCTGATCTAGTGGAAGGTGTCCCTGCTGATGGCAGGGGGATTGGAACTAGATGATCTTTAAGGTCCCTTCCAATCCAAACCATTCTATGATTCTATGATATTAGGAGAAGGTCACCTACCCAGCCTATGGTTTTCATTTCTCTGTTTAATTCTCTTTTTCTTTTGTCCTCACACCTTTGTTGCAGTTGTTATCCCGCAACGTCCCGTCCGGTCGAGGAGGCACAGAGACAAACACTCACCCCGTCTCTGGGCCAATGAGCACTGACACCAATATGAGGATGCTGCAAATGGCGTTTAATGATGTGCGACACAGTACTATATGGTGTGGGTTCACTACGTCACTTCCGCCTGCTTACATCACAGGCTAAATGCTATTGGCTACTAGGAGAGAGAGGGGGGGGTCTTACCTTTCCGTACAGCACGATATCTTCCGGTCGCCAGACCCTATCTTACTACACACCTTTAACCTAATTTTATTGGAACTTCATTTTTCCACTCCAAGTGTTATCTCCTTCAATAATTATTTCTGTAGCAGCTTAAGTTGACTATTTCTTGGAGCCCCAAAATCAACAGACAGATCACAGGATCTCAACAACATGCTGTACAGAGAAATGTATTACTTGCACCCCAAAAATCTGCACTTTAAAGTCAAGTCAAAGCAGCAAGCAGAAACAGGAAGGAAAGATGTTTAAAGAGAAAGTATAGTAGTCATTCTAGTAAACCTTAAAGTATCAAGAAGCTACAGTATATCCACAACTTGAATTCTCTTCAACAAATTTTCAGATGAAACCATGAGATAAACACTACTCTTTCAGCTCAGTTGTATGAAAGACAAATAAAATACTGCAATCCAGGATGCAAGATTCAGCATTTATGTGCAGATACATAGAATAAAATCCCAGCCTCAGTGAAACACATGCAGGTCTTTTTTTGAAGATAATATTTTTTTTTAAACCTTCAGGCTCATACCACTCAAGAGCATGAAACAGGGATTTTCATCTAACGTCTTGGTTTTAATTTGATTATGTGCACACATTTTATTACATCAGCCTACTCTAAAATGACTCTCAGCCTCATTCCAAAGTACAAGAGAATTTGGCTGTCATGCTGTGGGATATGGCCACAAGGAGAGAGGAAGCAGAGAAGACTGCTTTGCTCTAAGTTTCAACTTGAATACTTCTGTTATATGAAGAGAGGCAACATTTATTCACACAGAAATCTTCTACCACCTTTCATTCCATCTCACCTTTTCCACCTAGGCAAAGCAAGCAGAAGCAAAGAGGTGGTCAGCAGCCTTTTAGTCACTTAGAGCCTTCACAGGCAGATACAATACACAACACAAAGAGAAACTCAGGCTCTCAACTTCATCACATTCCAGGCCTATGCAGTCAGATCCTGATAGTCCCACACCAAGTACTTGGAAGTCAATGGAGCTATGTATGGAGTAATAAGCTTAGAAGGAAGTAAAGACTGCAGTGTCAGCCTTTGCTCTGTAGGGTTTCATGCTACTATGACATTTTAAGAAAATATTTCTGATGTGTACGTTATAGACTTACCATTTTTCATAACCAGACTAACTACAGAACTAAGCTATTAGATACTCTAAAACGGCATTCTTGCTATCTTCTTCAGTAAGTTCATATCTACATAAAACTTATTCTATAGAGTATTTTATAATTAGAAAATTCTTTATGTAAATGTTTTTGTATTTTGAATTACAAAGTAATTAACTGAAATATCCCTACATTAAATTTAATCAGCTCACTATAGATGAAACGAAGCTTAAGATTTTGTTTGCTAGTCTTTCCAAGTGGTTGTCAACCCAGAGAAAATGGCTGCAGTTCTTCTTTGACAACACATTGGTTTAAGTCAGGAGGAACCAAAAATCAGAGTAACAGATCCAGTATAAAATTAATGTAAGTGAAAGAATTAGTGCTGATCTCTTTGACAGAAAATAGTAGGGAAAAAATGTACTATTCTCTGTCATTTATTTATTTATATAGCTACTTTCTTTTTACACTTACTTGATAGAGGGGATTTCATCTCGGGTGCAACATTTTAAATTGAAAACTCAAGATAATATTCAGTTTAACAGTCACTACATAAGCTTTTGTCATGGAAATGATTTTTAAAGAGACTGAAATTCCTTTACTTCATTTACTTTAGAAATGTGTCATTGAACTAAAGATAATCCAATTATCATTAAATCTCCTGTGGTTAACAAAATAAATACTGTCTATCTGCTCATTCTGCAGTAGTTAGCTCTATATAAATTAGGTAATAAATATTGTACTCGGATATTATAATCCACAAAAGACACTACTCTTCGCAGGAAGTCTACTAGCCTGTTGTTTCTGTTTGACATTAAAATGCTGTATTCTATTTTTCTATCAGTAGCATCAAACCTGCTTTAAGACAGTGCATAGAGCCCAGAGGCTTTATCTGATGTTGCATCTAGAGGTGGGTTGGAATTTTTTTCCTATGGTGAGTCAAGACTTTAAAATATCCTTATGAAGGTAAACACCTTATCTTATATGAAGGTAAACACCTCAAAGTTTGGTGTTTTTTTTTAATTATATTTTTTTTTTTTCCCCCCCTCACAAAAAATGTTCTTGTGTAGAATAGGTTGTAAGCTTCACAGCCTTTCACTCCAAACAATAAATAACGGTCTATGTAGCCTATGTTTAGTTCTACCTCCTGGCCCAAAAACATGTTCTCAATGTTAACCTGTTTCCCCAGTATTCTAGCCTAGAATGCTGATCAGTGTATAAGGGTTTTCTACATTTCTACAATGTTTCTCCATTTGAAACTACTGCAGTTGCCAAGTTTTGCCACAAGGACAGAGAGAAAGAAAACATCTCTACCTCATTCCTTGCTTGAGGTACTTGCAGTAGGATCAAGAATCTGGTACTATACCAGAAATCCCTCTCTAGTCTTCCATTAGGTATAGATATTAGGGTAAATAATTAGAAACAAAGCTCACAGATTCTATAAACACGTTATCTGCACTAATCCCAAATCTAACTACAATGAAGCAGGTTTTTTCTGAATGTCTGCTGTTGTCAGATTTGCAGATAAGTCTTCCTGAGAAGAAATGCAAAATGTTGTTCTAATAACTAGCTCAGGTGTCGATCTCGGCAGCTGACCATTAAATTTGATAGGCAGAGAAAGGCTATTAATTCTTTGCAAAGGAAGAAAAGGGATTGAGCCATGTAAGTGCTGCCTTAGTATTTTATCTGAGCCTATAGCAGGATCCCAGTTATTATCCATAGCCTCATGTGACACTTCTGGCAGTCATCTGTCATATAAGTTGGAAACCAACAGAATAACTTTTGATATTATCAATAA
Organism: Antrostomus carolinensis; assembly: GCF_000700745.2. Taxonomy (NCBI): domain Eukaryota; kingdom Metazoa; phylum Chordata; class Aves; order Caprimulgiformes; family Caprimulgidae; genus Antrostomus; species Antrostomus carolinensis. Next base: position 22,742 of record NW_010311350.1, on the reverse strand, counting down.
AAAGTACATTTAAAACACAATAGGTTTTTCCTTGGAAGGAAAAGAGAAACCATGTTATAGACCTTCATTTTCATGATCATGCAATGTGCCAATTACTAGCCCTATAAAGATTTGCTTTGTTGTGTGGGTTTTGTTGCTTTAAATTAAACAGGTCATAGTTTCAACTCACAAATTCATAACATACAACAGAGTTGAGATTTCTGAATTTAAAATGAAAGAAGTTAAAAGTGGGAAGTTAACAAGGGCATGACAAGTTGTCTCTACGAAACAGATCTTCTTAGAGCTGGTTCTGTTGCATCTCCTATATTGACTTTTGAATCTCATTTGCATTTCACTGGGGAGGTTTCTAAGACATTTCCTAGTAAGTGCAGTGACTATGGGCAAGTTCCTTTACATTGTTCTCCCTGATGTATCTCTAAAAGTAGTTGAAGTTATTTCAAGCACTTCTGATTTGCATGTGTGTAGCATTTGAGAATCTACATCATATTATCACTGTATGAAATACAGGTTTCCCTTCACTATTCTAGTAAAACTGCTTGCAAGTACGAAGAAACAAGAAACAGGAACAACTTACATACTTTCTAGGCTACCTAATGAGTAGATTTGAAAGAAGACGTAACAAAAATTATTTCAAAGATTATTTGTTGGGGCAGTGCTTGTTTTTAGGAATTTATGATTCTTTAGGTATAATCAGATGAAAATAAACTTTTAGATATTCATGTTTTTAATAGTTTATGGCAACTGTGCTTTACTTGCCTTTTTGTTACCTTTTAGCAATATCCAAGTAATATTCAATGAATTACTATTGCACAATATTACTGGACTAAATATGCCGTCTTTAAAATCTCATGTTTCACACTAGACATCTGACCCAGATACTAAAAAAAAATTAATTCTGAGCAAATAGATAACTTTTATCTTATCATATGATATTATATATTAACTATCCCTTTACCTATGCTTAGCTATGTATTTCTTTTCTAACCCTACCTTCTTAGTGTCTTGATGGTACAGACATACTTAAAGCAGAAAAGATTACAGCAGAGGTGCTGTAATCACATAATAGGATAGTGTTGGGGTATGTGCATTTGGCATAAAAGAGGAAAACTTACTGGAAGGTCCATATTGCAATTACATAGCATCATCTCCAAGAAAAAAAACAAAAACAAAAACACACATACATTCTGTAACTCACCTTTTTAGTACATTCAAACCTGAAAGAACTCTTTCAGAGACTCTCAGTGAATTTTTACTTCCTGCACATCTCCATCAGTGAAGAACTGGGCTACATTTGTGGTCTCACTGACATACTAATAAATCTAACATTAAGCAATGTTAAATCCTGTTTAAACAAACACCCTAAACCATAGTCATCCTCTTCTACCATACTGCAATAGAAGTTTTGCTTATAATTAACTTCACAACAGTATAAATGAAAGTAACGTACTAGTGAATATGGTCCAGAATCTTCAAAGTATGCTTATTTCAAAGGCAGTATTGTTTGATATACTGGTATCGCAGCATTTTGATGCAGCACAGTTTTAGTCAGCAGTCTAAACCAACCAATACCAGACATAATTATTTTATTACAATAGCTTGAAATAGTTCGTACCTTAGCCACTTCCAATGCTTTCATAGCTCACCCCGAGGCTTGCCTACATGTAAGGTCTCTTTAAAGAGAAAAATGTATCTAAAAGTTGCGTTGTATCAGCTCCCATGTGGCCACTGTTTAATAGCTATGCTGAACTTGTCCAGCTATAATACAGTACAGGCAAGAGATCCATGGAAAAATACAGGCAGTGCATATACACAAGATATCATAAAGCACATTCAGTTGCTCCACATGCTTATTTAGCTATCGAAACTTAATTTGCAGCAGATATTACAAAAGGTTTGCAGAGAACACAATCTTTAGCCACTGATGAAGTCTTCTCAGACCTGGTAGGTTCATATACAGTGCCCAAGGCTGACAGACTGTGTTGAAAGTTTTCAGCCTTCTCTTTTCTTCCTTTTCAGTCTCATCTCCACAACACTTTGCCTAAGGCTACCATCGTTCTCTTTGCTGATTCTTCATCTTAGATCTGGGGAGAAGCAGCAGTGAGGGGAAATGAAGAAAGCTTCAACTTTTATTAATTTATTTATATATATATATTTTTATACACTGATCATGAGTAATTTCACATAAGACAGTGTGAAGCCTGCTCAGGTTCAGATCTGCCTGGGCCTTACAGAGGGTCTGGAGACCCTAATGCTTCTCTTATTTTGCAGCTCCTATGTGGGCATGCTCATGCTCTCAAAAAGACACACTTGGCATGCTGAGAAGGAAGAAATTCAAGGG
>NW_010311350.1:0-20357 GCF_000700745.2 Antrostomus carolinensis | reverse complement strand
TAAGAGGGTGTTTTCTGTGTCAGAAGCAGCAAGGGATCAGGAGACCAGTGCACACTTGAGTCTCTAATGTCCGAGGTCAGCTAGGAGCAGCCCACCTTCCCTTTTCCCAGCAGAGCCTCTCTGCCTGCACAACAGACACAGAAGATGCTCATCGAGGTACTATTCTGTTTTCTCAGCACATTCGCTCCGGCAGGTCTGCTGATTCTAGGTATAGATCATTCCTCAATTTGGCCATTTTAAAGTAAAGTACATCGTCTTTGTAGCAGAACTTTTGATGATATTCGGCTAGCTGTTTTAAAAACAAACACCAAAATATAAACGCTCCTCCATCCTGACAAAGGACCTTGCGGGTAAAACTAACCAATTCCTATCACAAGAACTGAATTTCCATTGAGACCTGACGATGAGGAGGAAGGCATATATGGCACAGGCCAGACTTTTGATTCCTCTTGCTTTAGCTGTAATCCCAAAGCTGCACATTCATTTACCTAGGCAGTGTTGGAGAAATAAGAATTTGTCCTTCCTGCCAGTCTAAAGGACTGCTAGAGAAAACAGGTACCTCTGGGACACCAGACAGCCTGTTCATATCTACCACACCTGGCAGAGGAGCTGTTTTACAACCTTTCTCACCCTGATCATTAGTTTGTAGGGGACTGTACTTCTTCAATAGGGTTCTGCACTTAAAAGAAGGCCCAGAAGGGTTAGAAGGCATCTTTCTGATCTGCAACTTTTTTTTTTTTTTTTTTTTTACAAAGTTGGCAAAAAGTTCCATTTTGATACTGTAGAGGTTCGCTCCTTCTATAATCAGCAATCCAGGATACCAGTCAGCCCCAAGAGGACTCTCTATCCTACAGGCAGGAGACTGTAGTAACTCAGAAATACAGAGATTTTTAAACAGGCTTTTTGCAAATGTGTTGCATCTGTGGCTAAGAATACTCAAGGACAACTCTGCAAATGTACAGAGCAATCAGGATATGACCAAATATGGCTGAAAAAGAAAGCAAAACAGAGAAACTGCTTCTAATTTAGTATTAATTATTTTGTTACTCAGTATTGATCTTGCCATATAAATGAGAATATCCTCCTCTTCAAGCAAGTCAGCTCTTGGAAGGAAAAGGGTTAGCAGAATTTTTCTTTTTTTTTTTTCTTTTTTTTTTTTTTACTATTTATGTACTATTTGGATTTTGAATTGTCAGCCTGAGTTCTCCTTTATCTCTGCACCTTCTCTGTGAGAGGTGAAATAAGCCACTCAGGGGAACAGCATTTCAGGAAAAGCTCAATTATTTGTTTGTTTTTCATTTTGCTAAGTCCTGTGAATCATAATCAAATCCTGAATGAAACTACTGTGGAGATTTAGCTAGCTCAGCTTTTTAGCTCTCTAACTCCAACAGTCTGATCCATAGAGAAAGCACAGAGAAAAATGGAGGCAGACAAACCTAGGGAATTAAAATTTGGCTAATTGAGTTATGCTGTGTTCAGAGCCAAGCTAATGTCACCAGTCAATATCAGTGTAATCCTGATACAAGAAGCCTGCTGATCAAATAGAAGAGATAAACATACAGCCACATTTTCAAAGAGCTCTGAACTCCCCAGTTGTTTCCTTGTTCTATAGGGAACTATGAGTGTTCAGTAGCTTTGAAGACTGGCTCAGAGTACTATCTATGAAGTTAGCTGGGGGAAAAAAAGTACAAATAAATTCCTTAAGAATGATCATTAAGTTAATTAGTATAATCCACTCAAACAGGAAGGGCCTAAGAAAAAAGACCTGGAACCCAGGAAGAGAAAGAACATGAAGTGAAGGGATTGGAGAGGGGGTCAGTAAGTGTAATTCTTGCTGAACTTGTATATTACAGAAGCACAATACTGTCCTCATAATAAACATATACCAGCTATAGATTACTTTGCTATTTATGAACTTGAACTGCATTAGCCCTAGTTAAAAACCTGAAACTCTCTTGAAACCTATGGATGCAGCTGAGAGTTCAAGAGAAGTTATGTCAGAACCCCTTATCCTTCTTTGTGTGCAATACACTTGCCTCTGTCCTCCTTTTAAAATTCTCCTCCCAAGCCATATACAGATACTGTGTCTCAATTTTGGGAATGCAGAAAGGGACTCAAACTTTCAGAATTCAGACTGGCTGTTGTGGAATGAATCAGAGATCTCAAAGGACTGCCACAAAACTCAGAATAATTTTTCAGACACCTTGAAACATTTTTAAAAAAAATCAGCAGCACTGAGCTAACCAACCATTTGTTATATCAAGCAGATAGAAGAAAAAATCAACATGCAATACAAAATGTATACACATCAACAACACTGAGATATGAATTCCAGTCTCTTCAGAACTCCAATGTCAGTGAAAAAGAACAAGGTGATATATGGAAATAAAGAAGTTTCAAGTAGAAAACCAATCACCAAATGCCTTACTGAAATACTAAAGAGTTATTCTGTTATTTAACTACCAAAGAAAACTTATTTGAAGGTGCCTAGGCTTAGCACACCTGGGTTATTTTTGTAAAAGCAGAACAACCGGAGCATAGAGCTATCACATTTTAACCGCGTCCTTGCTGTACACATTTGGGAGAACACATCAACAATGCCAGCTGCTACCTGATGCAAGTGACAAGTTAGTAAAAGCACTTGAACGTTACAGGGAGAAGAAGTGAAATGCATGGACAACTACAAAACCAAGGAAGATAAACTACATTTACGTTAAAAAGGAAAAAGAAAGACCACTAGAGATCATCATATTCTCCTTTGTAAAAGAGGGGTAACAGCACTGAAAGAAATTGGCATCATCCACACATGACACTGACTCGGACTAAACTAACTATTTCATGGAAGGAAATGCATTAGCAGTAAATGTGTGGATGGTCAACTTTTTGATAAAATGAACTCTTAAAAAAATAAAACTTAAAAGTATGCTTTTAGAAAAATCAAAACAAATTAAAGCAGTTTTTTTCCCCACAATGTTAAATTGTGGGGACAATTTACATTCTCTCTCCTGTCACATCTCCCATTTACGTCACTGTGAGCTCTAACATGAAGGATACTTCAATTCCATACAATACTATACTATTAGTAATGATGTTTCCCCTAGCATTACAGGCTGAACATAACTAGGTATAGAAGACAATTCACGCTCAAGTCCTGTTCTGTGTATCTGCTATGTGCAGACTTGAAACCTGAAGGTCAAATTAAGAGGGCCAAATTCTTTAAAAAAAAAAAAAAAAAGAGAGAAATACTAATGTATTAATTCTGTCTTTACTTTTGCAAATATTAAATAAGTCATGTCCAAAATCAGTTTATTCTTCTTTGTAGTTCTAATCTAAATTTATTTCTGCCTTTCTGCAGAGCTGTAAGTAGTAAAAGTGACTGAGACTGAACGTTAGCATGCTACTGACAGACATTACCCACATTCATGAGGGACTCTATTCCAAATTGACAGTTTGACCTTTCTGGACAGATTTTCAGGTACAATCCAAGTAGATGCACTGTCAGAAAATTTACTTTAGATAAAACTAAACTGTTAGTTATCACCTTACTAAGAAGTAGCCAATCACCAAAACAAAGTCTTGAGGCTAACTTAGAGACTACTTCCATGCTTAGCAGGTAAACAATATATAATCCTCATTAATTTTCTCTCCTCTTTATTTCACTGAATCACTTCAGCTTCAGTAACATGTTGCTACCAAAACAGCACATTTAAGTAAGGCAAATAAGAAAGTTTCACAGAGAAATAACAGGTAGTCTGTACCATAAGAGGAATTCAGAACCATGCCTTGCGCTTAATTATGCACAAACTGGGGCTTTGTTATGATGAAAGACTAAGTAGAGCTTGTAACAAATAACAGACCTATCATTTATAGTTATTGGTCTTGATAAAATAGGAGAGGTATGAAAAAGAGTGAGGGGATTTATTAAACAGAAAATACACAAGACAATAACTGATTATTACAAATAACAAGGGCAGAAATATTATTTAAGAGCAATAGAACATACTGCAGCTACTGGCTTTTCACTTCTACCACTGCCCTTCAAAACAGCACAAGTGACCAGCTTCTACTCCCAGGGCTCATACTTCATCTAATAGATTTTCTGAAGCTAAAAAGTAGGTGCTTATCTCTCAGTTCAGACTAACGGAAGCATTAAGAACTTCACACCTGAATTTCCATTTTAAAAATTCCTTTTATTCTGTCTTTTCTAAGAGTGGTGATACAAAATTAAGACTGCTAATCTAAAATTGCTGAGGTACTGACCAGTCTAGATGAGCAAGAGCTAAAATTTTGTCTTTTCTTACTTGCTAAGCAATCACTGAATGTTCCCTCTAGATATTCAGCGTACCTAGCAATCCCAGGAAGGACCTCATTCGAACAGGAAAAGAAGAAAATTCCTGAGAAATCTTCAGAATTCTCAATAAAGGCATGGTAATGTGAAACATTGGTGGTTTAGCAAAGATACCATGAAAGGCAATACACATAAGCTGCAGTATGGGAATTTCCAGTTAGCTACAAGGAAAAATTCTTCACAACTTAAACTCAGTTCAACAGAGTCTTGAACAATCGCATGTAAATTTGAAGTAACCTCAAGTTTGAGTGAGGGATTGTCCTCCAGAATCCCATCCATAATGGATTATTCCACAATCCTGGGACCAGAAAGCAATGACAACAAACCATTGGAATCAGATCAAATGTAAGCAGCTATCTATTCAAAGTAGGAAAAAACACGGCCAAAAGCTCAGTGTGACTTAAAAATTCAATATATTTCAAACACTTCCTATTTTTTTGTTCTACAATGTTTATTTTCTTCTTGATCTAATCCTTGAGCAGTCACAGATGGATCAAATTTAGCAGAGTGGCAAAAAAAACTCGCTAAAATTCAGTACGTTTAAAAACGCATCTCATCTTTGCCTATTACAGTAGTGTCAATGATGCAATTATTGGCACTGGATATCATTATTACATTGCTCAGACCAGCCTTAAGGATTCTTCAAGGTGAAAGATCTGCTTGAATGCCCCTTCTCACTAATACCAGAGAAAGCATCATATTCCTGAGACTTCTCCTAAACAGGATTTATATTGTAGACTCATCCACAATTACATAGTAATTTCTAAAATAAAGACTGTGATAATTACATTAGCTAGAATCTGTTGCTTTTTTGTGAAGGGTAAACTAGCAAAAGGCAGAAGTAAGGCATGATGTGTGACTCATTCCCACTTTGCCTATCTTCCCTTTGGAGTGGTTAAACCCCTTGATAGTTTTCTAATTTGATATATCCCCTCTTGATGTGATAAATCACAACAGATCAAAGAAATTATGGGCATCTTGCTGCTGATTTAACAAGAACCTCATTCATGGCATCTTACATTTCATAGTATTTCAGAGACTGTTGAATTTAAGAAAAAAAACGTTTCTTTCAAAACCTGTTCGGTTCACAGTAGAGTCAGAATACTTTAAGGCAATTGAACAAGCTGCTTGATTTGAAAGTCTTTGATGTTATTACAAACTCACAGTATTGTCTATTTAAGGATAAGAGGCAAACCTGGCTAATCTGCTAGGCATGCATACTTGAATTTAATAGACTACCCTGCTTTTTGAAATGACAACAAGCAGTGAGTGAAAAGGCACCCATTTAAACTGCATACAGCAAGTCATGCTATAGGCAATTTTTAAAGACTTTGAAGATTTTGAGAAGACACATGAAAACAGTTAGCCTTGCTGCAGAAAACCCATAGAAGAAAGAATATTTCCAACTCCACATGATGAGTCATGGAGTCCTTCAGAAAACTTAGGGCTGCATAAATAAGAACACTATTTTGAGTATTTGCACTGTGTTCTATAAATTCCGATATTATGTATTCTCTAGATCAACAGTTAATTAGCTACCTGAACTACATAAAAAGGATTTATTTGAATTTTTAAATGAGGAAGATCTGTTCCAGTTTGTACTAATGGGATTGCATTCTTAGCATATACTCTAGAGAAAATTTCCTAGCAAGAACAGTTACCCAGCATGGAATCTGTTCCTGCAAACTGTGCTGGTTTTCAGGGTCCCAGCATTCACCATGAGTCATGCAGCTGCAGGTAATCACATTTCACAGACACCTGCTCTTGAAGGTTACCCCTAAATGAATCGAGAAACTCAACAACAAGCTATGGATATAGAAAACCTATTAGCAACATCAGATACATAAATGTGAAATAAAAGGTGCAAGATCAGATGGTTCAACTGGTGGCCAGTATTGAAACACATCCTTTGCTTCCAAGTTCTTCAATATTTCATCAGAACTAGAATGAAGAGCTGGTTGCATTAAAAAATCCACTTTTGTCATGGAACACAAAGCAAGTTTCTCCAAACACATCTTTATTCCAAGGTTTCAGTGGATTCAGATTGTATGTCCAGCAGGATTCCTCGTAACCTGTTCAGCAATGGTGATGAGGAATGATGATTAGCTATACAAACAAGTGTAAATTCAAATTATTATGTCTCAGACTAGTCAGAATGGAGCATCTCAGTTTTAGGTGCTGCATAAAGATACCATGAAAGGCAGGCAGCATAGCTCTGATCTCCATAACTTTTGAGTGATTTGTCCTTGCACTTCAAAAGCTGTTCTTCTAAATTCTTGCTACTGTAGGGCACGTCTATAGAACATCTAAAAGTTAAAAGATGACAATTACAGAATGCCTGAAAAATGAGACCTCTCTAGGAGTTTTCTTTCAGGTTTGTGAATAGCTGAGGTGGTTGAGAGGAAAATAACCACGTCACGTTGGCAATATCTCAGTCTCTGTTAACCCAACATAGGTAACAGCAAGTTCATCCACACAGCACTTTTTTGTTCTGGCATATGAAAAGGCAAGGGCTTTTCAGGCAGTTGACCAATTGCAGTTCAGTGTGGTCTTCCTCATTTTCTTTCATTTTTAATGTCACATATATTTATATTCATTTTTAATGTCACATGCTTTATATTGGCTGCATCAAGAGAAGTGTGGCCAGCAGGTCGAGGGAGGTGATTCTCCCCCTCTACTCAGCTCTTGTAAGGCCCCACCTGGAGTACTGCATCCAGTTCTGGAGCCCCCAGCACAAGAGGGACATGGATCTGTTAGAACAGGTCCAGAAGAGGGCCACGAGGATGATCCGAGGGCTGGAACACCTCTCCTATGAAGACAGGCTGAAAGAGCTGGGACTGTTCAGCCTGGAGAAGAGAAGGCTTAGGGGAGATCTTATAGCGGCCTTCCAATACCTGAAGGGGGCCTATAAGAAAGCTGGGGAGGGACTTTTCGTTAGGGCAGTTAATGACAGAACTAGGGGGAATGGCTTCAAACTGAAAGAGGGTAGGTTTAGATTAGATATTAGGAAGAAGTTCTTTAGTGTCAGGGTGGTGAGACACTGGAACAGGTTGCCCAAAGAGGTTGTAGATGCCCCCTCCCTGGAAGTGTTTAAGACCAGGGTGGATGAGGCTTTGAGTAACCTGATCTAGTGTAAGGTGTCCCTGCTCATGGCAGGGGGGTTGGAACTAGATGATCTTTAAGGTCCCTTCCAACCCAAACCATTCTATGATTCTATGATTCTATATTTCAAATTTTAGTGATTGCTCCAGGAAACAGTTTCCTGAGCACTGGAACTAATGAAGCCCCATTTCCAATAGATTTGAGTGTCTTGATCAATTGCCTTTTTAAACTGAATTATACCAATTTTTTTCCTCACACTCATAAATCTATAGCATTTTCATGGAAACATATGAGCTGCCAACCTCAGCTATAGAAATAAGGTGACAGCATCAAAAATTATTAGGGGAAAAACTTGAAAACATTCATTCAGTGCCTCTCTGTCAAGTATGTTTGAAATAGATCATGGAATCAAGCAGTCTAGATATCTGCTTCTATTTGTGCCGCACTCCTGAATTTTTAAAACATGCCTTTCATGACAGCTATAAGGAATACCACATTTTTTTTTCCCAAGATACAGTACTCTGCTTCAAAACCAATCACCTCAGAATAGCTTCAAGTCCTTGGAGCGGCTAAGGGAAACACATACCCTCGGGGGAGTGCTACTTTTTTTCACTTTGGAAAGCTCTTCCCTACAGGTCTGAGACCCTGGGGACATTACCAGGCAACCTGCAATCCCAAAGAGATTCCTCAAAGTTTTGCAGACTTCTCTAATCTGCAGTGGCTGCCCTAATGATCTCTCAAGTTGAGTTCCATTGCAAGCCTTGCTCAGCCACCCCATGCTGCCTGAGACTTCCCTTCACATTTTCCAACTTGTACAGGTTTTACAAGTTTTATGATGTGCTCCATCCACAGACTCAGCAGTACACATGCTGTTTCTGAGATTAGGTGTCCCCGAGATGTCAGAAAACATCCTCCTCAGTCTTGACTCTGTGCATTTTATAAGCTTTCTGTGTACTCCTCCCCTCCCTCACCCCTTGTGTGCAGCTCTACTTTAATTGTCCTTCTTCAGACTCAAATTACACTGGTTTAGAACACACCTTAATCAAGTCACAGAACTAAAGCCTTTTCTTCCATCATGCTTCACCAGGCATATTACACTCCATATTATCAGCTTTCCACAATGACATCTTCTCCCAGTGTTGACCTCCACTCCTTTTTTCCTGTTTCTCCTATCAGTCATTTGTCAATTTTACTGTATGCCCTTAATTCCTTTGAATTGCCTTAGACTTATGGAGGCTGCTTTCCAATTTCAATTCATCCATCCTCTAACTACTGCTTGCCTTTTCCATCATTAGTCCTTTACTACTACATTTCTCTCTACTTCAGAACACTTACTACAAGGAATTTACAAAAATCAAATAATAGATTGCAAACATATTGCTTATTTGCAAACACCTAGGGACAGAAGCACTACAATCTTGGGAAACAGTTTCCTGTTCATACGGATTTATAAAGGTTCAGTGCAAAGCCTCTTGACCTCATCTACATTTGAAAAATTCCTCAATCCTGTAATGATTTTAAAATACTCTCAAAATTGCCATAGGTAATTCAGTATCTAGTTCTGGTGCCTCCTAATGGGCTTGGGAAATGTGTGGAGTCTTTTAGGTACACTATCTTTTGTCTGACTTCAACTGCCTAGTACCGAAATAGCATCCAGTCCTACAGAAAACAACTTTAATACCACCCATATGGGTATTATTCTGTTACATGGGTTCTGTCTCAGCATGTCCATGGTTAGCTCTTACCCTGAGGTGAAAAGGTAGGTACAGATTGAGAATGTAACGTATGGCTTTGTTGTACATGATTTTCTTTCTATGAACACATTCTGGACTTACCATTCTACTTGGACTCTTCCAAGTTATCTTCCAGTTGATGCAGAAGGTTCAAGAAGCATTTTTAAGAACTTTGAACATTCTTTAAGAATGTTCCTTTCTGATTCACAATCTTTTCTCAGGGATTTTTAATTGAAAAGGGATATGAAATTTTATTTTCTCAGATTCTGCACTGAGAGGAATTTATGTCAACAGATCTTAATTTCAGGTCCTAGATATGAGCAAAGGGCTGGCTTGGTCCCCCATGTAAGCTTACGTACAAAATGTCTCATTTCACCTTTCCCTTCTCTTACCCTCAGCAACTGCATAATAACCTGCCCTATATCTTAAGACTTCAAGACACTGTTTCCCAAAAAACCAAAATGTACTTGGTTTGAAATACTTTTTGTCAGTCTGGTTACTCTAGTCAATTGTCAGATCCTCTCTTTCTCTAGGCCTATTTTAGCAATGTTCTGATAAACTTTTATTTCTTCCATATTGCTTCAAGCTACCCAGCTGCTTGAATCAGATAAGATGAAATGTTATTTTGGAAATCATCGTAAGTGTTTAACTGAGAACAACCTCAGACCACAATAAATAACAACCTGCCACGTGGCTAGGTCCTAAGGCTAGCAGAGAAAATAGAAAGTCTTCATTAGAGATAAAATTTAAGTTTTCTTTAGTATTAACTTTTAATTAATGAACTTTGCTGCACATTTTGACAGAACAATAGCACAACCATATTCATGTATTTGATAAGCATTGCAAAGAAGCAAAGTATCTATGTTATTTTACTGAATGTGTGACCCATTATCTATAGGAGGCAGACCACAAGCATGAAGAATTATTTTCCTTTGATTCAACATGAAAGAGCTCACTAAAAAAGAATTATGGTTTACCTTGGAATGTTTTAACCATTCCCATTAAAGCACTGTAGAAAGTATATAGAACATAAAAGATGCTTTGCTGCTTTGACAGGCTCTGCTGATGATCAACAGAAGCAGGAGTAGATCCCTTTGAGCTAGTGCTCTGAACAAAACAGATCAAGTCTGTGATCCACATTCAGAAAAGAGAAATAAGGCATTAGTCTTGTGCCCAATTCCTATACTGACAGTTTTGTCCCAACCATATTCAGAAAGAATGTAAAAACATCTTCTATAACATATGGCCCTGATTCTATAATTTATAATAGGATAAAGGGATTGCAAAATAATTGCTTTATAGAATAAATGTGATTATAGTTGCTTAGTTTTTAGATTTATAGAATAAATGTGATTATAGTTGCTTAGTTTTTAACTTCATGCATTTGGAATGAAATTTTGGGAGACAAATAAAAAGAATAAGATTGCTCTAGAGCTTTTGTATGACTTACCAAATTTTAGACCCCTGCATTCTCAGGAACTCAAGAAGTCATGTTTAAATAAGGAGAAGGAAAATTAGAAAAAAAAATCCTTGTTTCTGAAGTTAACTCTAGCTGTGAGATGTTGGTTTAAAAATACACACAGCAGGTGGGGCATCAATTTTAATACAATCTCCAACTTTGTGGTCAGGAAGACTACCACTTCATAGCTCATGACTGTAAAATGTTCAAGTTTGAAGAGTACGGTTTTACTCAGCATCTTAGAACAGTTTCTTCCAAAATTTCACACCACCTTGCAAGGAATTAAGCTTCAGATTGTCTTTATAAAAAAGTGCTGTTATCCTACTTTATCGACAGGCAAAGTGAATCCCCAGGTTTAAGTAAGTTTTTTCCCAAAGCCTATCAGTAAAGAAAAACCAAGGTATTATTATTTTCAGTTATACATCTCATCTACTGGAAACATCCTGCTTCAATTTCGGCTGTGCACTTTGTCTGGTACTGGCTAAGCAAAAAAAAAACCAAAAGCATCACTCTCACAATAGTCCAAAAACTACTTATGTCACACAGACCATACTTCAACATAAATCAGTCAAGACACTGCCCAACCTCCACTGAGTCAGTTCTGAGCCAGTGTCCCAACACAGTGCAAGAGATCAGTGCTCCAAATGACCCGCCATCATTCAGGTGTGACATCTGCCAGGATCCGGCTTACTTCTGGTCATTCAGGACCCTGTAATATTTTTTTAATTAACTCCAATGTTCTAGCCAAATCCCATTTTAGCTAATTATATTCAGTCTGCCTAACATGCCCCTGTAGTTTCAGTCTGAATAGGTGGTTCTTCACTTTTTTGCCCAAAGATTTATGTAGCTATCTTGTGCAAAACAGTATTTAAGGTTTTTAAAAGTGGAAGTCGTTGCGGGTCAGAATTATTACATTAGTCTCTCCTCTCTGTAGATTTAGAAATTAAGACAGTGGTGACATCATTATATTTGCTGTTTGTGTCCAAAACTTTTAACACTGCTCATCTTTAAAAAAGCAAACATGGGAAGTGATGCAATTTCCTGATAAAGTAATAAAGATTAAGTACCTATACAAGATCTGAAAGGGAGAGAATTTTCTGTGGGAGCCTTCAGCTGCAACACCTCAGCAAAACCTCTAATCAGGAACAGCAGCAAAGGAAGTTTAACTGAATTTTGTCCATACACTGTTAAAAGACGAGTATTGACCAGGATATGTTCCTCTACTAAAAAAAGTGTCCTGATAATGAACTATGAGATATTTTGTTAGAGCAGGCCTAAGCCAGAGCTATTTCTAATAGAAACTTGAATACATTACATTATTAAACTGTTTTCAAGGTTCTGAGTCCACTAGTCAGTTGTGAAATGGCTCCATCACCTGCTGTCATACAGGTGCAATAGCTAAGATACAATATACTTTGTGATGAGTTTCATACGTACAACTTGGTCGTTATCATCTTAGAACAAAATTGTTCAGTCATCAACACAAACTCCAAAATTTCAGGAAGCTGCATGCCTGGCTTTGCTCTCCCACAACCTCAATCTCTGTTTCTACTGAATCAGACAAACAGGTACTAAACACCTTTCAGATTCCAGCTCTGCATGGGCAGGTGTTTTGCTACTACATGCTTCTCCCACCTCCTTTGAGTGGCTTTCCACAAGCTCCCTAAGGCTTGACCAGCTTAATCTGACCCTATTCTCTTCTGCTGGTCTCTGCATCCTCTCCACCAAATTTGCCAGCACTGCAGGAATAACCACAGCCACCTTTGGATTAGCAGCTTGATTACAGATAAGGGAGATGACCAGGTATTTCACTAATGTCATACATGCTTCACAAAACATATGCACTTAACTTCTTACCACATTAAAGTCCCATCAAAATCAGAGTTAAGCACATACAAAAGTGTTTGAGTTAGTATCAACAAAAAAAAAAAAGCAATAAAGGTCACATCATATTTGAAAAGCTTTTTGAACTAAAGGAAACTACATGGAAAAAGGGGGCAAGTATCTAACCATCCACCAAGAATTTTTTACACATTTGGGAGACTTCCATGCCCGTCATCACACCACATATAGATAACTTATTTCCTAGTAGCTACTGTTTAACACAGCAGTTTGTCTCTCTTGATTACCAAATGAGCTGTTTCTCCTGCTAAAGTACTGTGCCTTTGTTGTGTAAATGTGCGCTATGTGATCTGCTGCTACATTCAGTTTCAGAAGAATCCAGGAATTTGTGAACTGTCACACTGTGCCGTATCCTACTAGGATCAATAGGTTTCACTGCTGTGAAGGTATGGCATCTCAGCCTTGCCTTCACAGCAGACTTCAATCTAAGGATTCATCTGTTATTTTTCAGTCTAACATCCTCAGGGTTTACACATATTTTCCTCAACCCTTGGTACAAAGCAGTAAACTACAGAGTGTTTCCTGAGTAAGCTTATTACTTACTGGTAGCCTAAGATTTATACAATTAAATAAATTTTCTCTTCTGGTAGTCCTGTAATCTACTTGTGAACTACATTGACATATGTGCTCTCATCTTGGCCAAAAATTATCTATCTACATGTACTTCTGTTCTGCATCCTCAGCACCACATTGCTTGCAGTTTCTGCAGCTTTGCTCCTCTTCAGGCAAAACACAGTTAAACATAAACTCCCACTGCAGTTCAATCCTATGTTCACCAGACTCTGTAGCTCAGCACCACAAAGGCAAATAGTTACAACCAATGCAGAAAAACAGCGAAGAGTATCAAGGTCACTTTTTGTAACACTAAGGAAGGACTTTTAAATCCATGGTAGCTTGACAACCTGGTTTATGATGATTAAGATATATATTCTAAGCAGCGGTGAGAACGCAGACTCCCACACTAACACAGACTGACACATGGAACTGCATTCACATCTTAGATTTCCAGGACAAGTTTTCCTGCCATTATCCCCAGAGAGGGCAGACAGGTTCTTTTGCAGATTACTATGAAAAAAAACCGCAGGATTAAACACAGAGCTATGAATTATAGGGATATGCTTCCAATGAGCTGTTCAGTTTCTCACAGAGACAGTGCTGGCTGGCACAGAAATAAAGTGTGGCAGTAGCATGCTCTTCAGAACAGCATGGATGCATTTTTTTTCATTAGGCTTAACCAGCCCATGACTGTTTAACCTATGGCTTAGTTGCACTGAAGCCACACCTCTGTCATGTTAAGCATTGTCTCATTTAAGAGTCAACAACTTGGTTTCTGCAATTAACACAAGTCATGAGGTTAATATCCCAACACATTGCCAAAAACATGCAGTGTGCTTCATTTTGTTTGACTGCTTTTAAAGTCTACTGCTGGCTGGTCAATGAAAGCATTATTTGTTCTTTGACAAGTTGTGAGATCCTTTCAAAGCTACATTTCATAAAAGTCATTTCTAGCACAAATTGCTCTCAGGTAAATTACTCAATATTTATTGCTCTTCACGAGTATCCAAAGAAATGGATTGGCTTTGGACAAAAGATGCTGCACGTCAAGATCAATTTTCCTTCTACAATGCTTTCACGTCTATTCTCCTGTTGTTTTCTTTTAGTTCAGGCACTGAATTTCCCTTGAATGTCTTAACCAATACCATATGATACTCATTTGCACAGGGGACTGCAAAGTTTCCAGTCTTTTCTTTTAAAGTCCTTAAAATGTTATAGAAGATAGATGCAGTCCACTTCAGTCATGACTTCATAAGTCATTAAAATATTCTTCTAAGTATAATTTGTCTTTTCATCTCCCCCATGAAAACATACAGTAAGTAGTTTTGCAGCTGCCCAATAATCTGTGTAGTACCTTCACAAGCACATTTTGCAGTTGGGCTAATTTTCAGTAGACTGGTGCTTTTAATAACAAAGGGCTATTACTGATATAAAGGGATTGCTGTGGAACTCCAATTAACAGCTATCTCCTCCTTCCCCATTGACAGTTCTATCTAGCAATCATTCTTACAGATGTGTTGAGTAACTAGACATCTTTCTTTATGACAGATGTTAACAGGTAACATGCTGATATATTTCACTCATGAATATACATCCCAGTCCTGTTAAGTCTGTCTGCAAATACATGTAAACAACTGGACGGATTAACATAATTCTCCTGGATTCGTATACATCCATCACTGGTGTACCCAATTGCCTTTGAAGTCTGCATTCAGCACCACAGTATGTGCTTCTTGAACGTGCTATCCTCCCATCTGTTCTTCAAAATAGAGGAGCAAAACAGTGGGTGTCTTACCCTAAGGGGATTTGTTTCAAGGTTTAGAAAACAAAACTTGAGAGTAAAATTTCTTCACTGAGACTTATGAAATTAGGATTGAATTATTGTGTGAAATTTGTTTTTCCTCAATAAATCCCTGAGCAAAGGAAAACACTCCGGTAAGAAAAAGGGCAGTATAAACCTCTTAAGTAACTCATCAAGGGATTTCCAGGAACCAGTGGTTGTGAAAAAAGGCACATTGTGAGGCAACCTAAAGAGTGGAGAAATTCTCAAAGCAAAGTCTTCCTACCAACAGAGACAATTTTTTTAAAAAAGAGAGTGAGCATGAGTGCACTACTCCCTACAATTCCTATCCGAACTGTCTGAAATGAGAACTTCCTTGGAGAGCAGAACAGACATGTAGAAATGTACCTTCCCTCTTGGTTTACATTTAATTCAGTTTTAAAGAAGAAAAACTGAACAAAGAAGGGAATAGGTGAAAAATGGTTTTGGAGTGTTTTAAGACTATTTTTTTTGTACATAGAATATTTTTAAACATTAAAAAGGATATACACAGCAAACAGTTATTAATTCTGTATACCATTACCTATCACCATAAATAGCTATAGCTCTCCAAAAGTTAGAAATTCCAACTGATCACACATTCCAAATTTTCCTAACATAAAATGTAGCAATTTTTCAGAGAGGTTTTTTTCCCCACTGTGTGAACTGACATCCTTTCACCTTATTTCAAACCACAAAATACGTGAAAACTATAATGCTTACCTATGAATACTGGTGAAGTAGTAGTTACATATTCCTTCTAGGTTTAGGAAAAAAAAAATATGATCACTGCAATCCTGGATGCTGTGCAAAATTGTGGCTGAAATTATTTGCAGCCTTGTGACCGAATGTGAATTTGAGTGGCATTCTGTAGGACTCTGCCTTCAGAGTTTTTGAGTGTTGAGGTTTTTTTAACCACACAGCTGTAAGCAAGGAAAAAAGTTACCAGCACTGTTGAATCAGTGACTCTTTTGCAGCAATAGCAACACGTAACACCTCCTAGAGCAGGTCAACTATAATAAATACCAAATCTTCAGAAAATTAAGATTCCATAAGCAGGAAAAAAAATGCTTCAAACAAGAACCCAAAAGACAAAAATCATCTCCTCTTGCAGTTCTTCCCAAAGTAATCAGCATTGTTCAATAATGAGACAAAACAATAGGTCTTGATTATTTTTTTTATATATATTTCCAGAAGCAGATAATGTTTTCAGAGCAATCTTCAAGTGTTAAGCTTTATATAACAACACAAGTCTAAAAAACTGTTTTTCCTCTATGTAAGTACTAGCAATGTGCTAGATTCAGGAGTGACTCAGTGAAGCAAATGGGAGCATTGTTAGGATGTTGTCAGTCATGGAGAAATCCCCGTCTACTGTGTTTTTGTCTTCACCCATAGTAGACAAAGACAAGGTATAACAGAAAATGACAATATTCCATCTTCAAGTACTTAGGGAATCTAAGACCCCTACAAGACAGAAAAACTAGAACAGGAAACAAGTATAGAGTGAAGGGTCAGCTTCTTGGGTCTATCCTAAAAAATACAGAAGAATACAAACATACCAGGAACGAGAAATAAGTTGTAATAGGACAACTTTTCTCTCCTGCCTTTTCCACAAGAAACTGTCAGGGAGCAGTGAGGCCCAGCTACTCCCTAAGGGATGGTGAATAATTTACCCAGCAGAGCAGGGCCTCACTGAACAAGGTTCATCCCACAGCATCCAACAAAGGCAAGCCAGATATGGCAGCCAAGTTCAACCACAAATCCAGATTGTCAGGTAGTTTCAGTCTAAGCCTTAAAGTCAATCTATAGGTTAGGATCACACCTGGCCCACCTAGCACCATGCAGGTCCAGAGAGATGAGACAGGTCTGAGATCAAACTGAGAAGTAAGCCCATGGCCAGGCAGGGGCATGGTGGTGGCTAAGCTGGCAATCAGCAGCTGCACAACACTGTTCAGGCAGGGAGCAAAGGCTCAAGAATGAGCTTAAATAAGGATCCTGGACCCATAAGTAATCATGGGGTGAAGAGGGCTGGAGGCCCATCAGGCCCCTGATATGGTTTATCAGAGCCACAACAGTCTATTAGTGTTATCAGGGCTTTTAAAGCTGCATAAAACATCTGCAAAGTAGAAAGGCTAGTTTATTATGTAAAGTATAAGCTTATAATAAACATACGGGAAATCTGCTTTGCTGTTGCATGAGAGAAAAATTAGCTAATTTTAAAGAGATTATATATAAGGCAATAATTTCATTTTGTGCTAACTCTAGACATTCATATTTTGCTAGTGTTATATAATAAGTGTATTCAGAGAAAGCTGCACTGTTCAGTGTTTCAATTTACTGAGGCAGCATTTCAGTGGTGCTTCAAAGCATTTATAGAATTCAATGCTGCTCTTCATTGACACGCATCATGATACAAACTCTTGATTTTGTGAAGTTGTGGTAAACTCCAAGGAAACTTGGGCTCATTACTGATATGTTATTCATACATGGTGCTTGTAAAGTAGGTTAATTAAAACAATAGCTACAGCACATACAACGGTCATCATTGAACGTGTTTGCCAAAAAATCCATTTTTCAGTCTATCTCATTCCATGGAAAAATCCTTCATGTCCTTCAGCAAGTTTTCAAGTTCTTTTTGAAACTCCCTTTCTCAGCAGTGAGCATTCCCAGATTAGTTTAATTTCAAGGTACAGGAAGAAAGTAAAGTTTCATCTGCTCAAAAGCTACACACTTGCACTGTTTCTCAAGAAAGAAAAGGCCAATGTATAAGTTTGTTAATGTGTTTACTGCTTAGAACATTTCCACTATTTTCAAGTTTTGACATAATTCCCAAATAGAATCATAGAATGGTTTGGATTGGAAGGGACCTTAAAGATCACCTAGTTCCAACCCCCCTGCCATCAGCAGGGACACCTTCCACTAGACCAGGTTGCTCAAAGCCTCATCCAACCTGGCCTTAAACACTTCCAGGGAGGGGGCATCAACAACTCCCTTGGGCAACCTGTTCCAGTGTCTGACCACCCTTACAGTGAAGAACTTCTTCCTAATATCTAATCTAAACCTCCCCTCTTTCAGTTTAAACCCATTTCCCCTTGTCTTGTCATTAGTTGCCCTTATGAAAAGTCCCTCCCTATCTTTCTTGTAGGCCCCCTTCAGGTATTGGAAGGCCGCTATAAGATCTCCCCAGAACCTTCTCTTTTTCAGGCTAAACAGCCCCAACTCTCTCAGCCTGTCTTCATAGGAGAGGTGCTCCAGCCCTCGGATCATCCTGGTGGCCCTTCTCTGGACTTGTTCTAACTGGTCCATGTCTTTCTTATGTTGGGGGCTCCAGAACTGGACGCAATACTCCAGGTGGGGCCTTACAAGAGCGGAGTAGAGGGGCAGAATCACCTCCCTCGACCCGCTGGACACACTTCTCTTGATGCAGCCCAGGATACGGTTGGCCTTCTGGGCTGCAAGCGCACATTGTCTGCTAGGGAAATAGTGCTAGGGAAAGTTTTAATGAAAAACTCTATTGTGTTTTATTTAAAATTCTTATACAAAATGTATCAATATTTCAAATTTCAGTTTTTCCTTGTATTCCAGTAGCTCATCGGGAAGCAGAAAATTGAACTGTATTTTCACATTTTGAAATAATTGTGGGTAGTTTTCAGCTAACTCTAGAGCTGACATCTGCCATTCGTCTGTTCTCACTGTCTGTCTCAGAGCTGTCTGTTCTGGTTGAGCAACGAGACAGTCAAACTAGTTAAGTAAAACTGGAATCTTCAGTATAACACAAGAGGCTTTGCCAGATTTAATAGGCTGCTAAAGGACTGTTGTTACCTGATATGTTTCATACTGGAGAAAATCTGATACTACCTATCACAGTACATGAAAACCAGCGTGCACATTACCTCTCTGAGCAGAGCATCCGAATTTTTATGATTGAAATTTTCCTGTTAATGATGGAGCATGCTGTGACTTGCAGAGTTATCTAAGACAGTCCCTATACATACAGATGTTGTTAAAGATTTCTGTGTTACAGAATTTAGACTTTTTTTCATGGTCTTTTACTCTGCATAATGCGTTCTAGACAACTTCAGTACGAAAGTTAATTATGTGTCCATCTACCTTTGGTTTAACACATTGAATACTTAACTTCATTGCTATCAAGCTCTTATCAATCATGATGTATTTTAGATGTCTGAACATACAAATTTCATATAAAATTACTAGAGAAAATTCAGACCTTGAAGAAATTATATTATTTGCAGTTATAGTAACTTTAATAGCTAAAGACAACTGGTGATGCAGCTGAATGCATCATAAACCAAATAGCTCCCTTTCATAGTAAACCAAACAGCTTCTTTCTCCCTCTCCAGTAACTGAAGAACAAATTATCAATAATAGGCAGATGGCCATTAGCATAATCCATAAAGCCAGAAGACATTACAGTACTTTGTATCTATCAACACTGATTAGCAGCATAACGTTTAATTAGCCTCTATGAAGAGAACAGTGAGCAACAGGGTAGGGATATGACAAAGGAAATGGTTTTAATAATACGCTGGATGTTTTTCAAAGTGAAAATTTCTAGTTCACAGGCTCTTCAGCAAAGGACGCTCTAGCAAGGATTGGTTCAGAATGTGCACATTGATCAAAACAAGGAAACTTACAAGATTTCATAAGCATACATTTAGCTAAAGTATTAGAATCTGAGCAGAAATATTGTATGAGCTGAACCAATTCTAGCTTGCTAATAAAAAAGCAGATGGATTAAGGGATAGAGGCATTTTGTGGCTGCAGGAAGAAAAGGTTGCATATTAAAACCTGGTTAGTATTGAAAAACTTTCCTTGGATTATGTCCAACAGGCCTCTGACAAATCCTCTTGCTGGCCTTCATTAAACCCTATATATACCTATATCTAACTATATAAAAAAATAAACTCAAAGTCTAACAACAGCAAAGCATAACAGCTTAAGTCTCAAATATTTATTAAGTAGTCTAGAAAAAACAGTGATATAGCCTTAGCAATTTCCTTTTTCACAATCTTTTTTAGTGTCAACAAAAAATATAAGATAGGTAACTTGCTTTTCAGGTGAAAAACCAGAATTTAATGGTTATGTAAACATTGAAGGATGCATGTTAGACTGGACAGTATTTTCAAAATACCTCATATGTTTGATGGAGAAATCTCAGCCCCTTACCACAAAGCTTAACATAGCTCCGTGTAAATGAAATACATAAAGCACACAGAGAAGGCAATTACTATCATCTATATGTATTGAAACACACACACTATGAGGTTGTGGTGGTGAAGACCCACCCTACACCTCACAACAGAGGCAGAATTTACATCTCCAAATTCAGCAGAGAGGGGCTCTGAATCAGAGAATACAGAAGAGTATCATTTTCTTCTGTCATTTATATATGTTTGTGGTGGTTTGGGTGGATTCACC
>NW_010311349.1:3975-16992 GCF_000700745.2 Antrostomus carolinensis | reverse complement strand
CCCCTCCGGGCCGCTGAGCGGGGCGGCCGCGTCCCGCCGCACCTGCCTGGCCCGACCTGGTGCCCCGTTCCCTTCCCCGGTAAGGCGAAAAATGCTGACAGCTCCCTTGGGTGTGCAGGCGGTCCCGCTGCAACGCTGTTGAGCTCTTAAATACCGTTAGACGTATTCATTATTTGTCTGGCCGATCACGGTGTAAATAGTGCGCTGGGCTGGTATGACTTTTACTTGTTTATGCAGAGGGCTTCTTTGTATGTTTTGTTCTGGCTGCCCTCTCTTTTTGAAAACTCGATGGACAAAACTGAAATCTCTTTGTATTTCTCTTTCTGGATATTGATCTGGCACATTCACCATAAAAATTAAACTCTCCTCTATATAGATTCTCCAGGCGCTTTCTGAATGCACTTTGTTTGGAAAGCAATTTGCTGAATTAACGTAGCATGCACAGAGATAACGTGAGTTGACGTACTAGCAAAGTAACATCTATCGCATGAGCAAAAATGGAATATTCCTGCCCTTAGGTTCCTTTGTAATCTTAAATTATTAATGGGTCTCTGCATTATATGAATGAAATTTGCAATCAGCACAGAGTGCAAATGCACATAGAGAACCGGATACAAGAGGAGCTGGTTGTGAAGAAGGATGTGTCTCTTAAAAAAAACTAGCAGGGGAATGAAGTTAGAGAGCCCCTTCCGTTCCTTACAGCTGTTGAGGACCTCTGAGGGAGAAGCAGTGAGCTGTGCCCTGCCCAGCTCTTTTGCAGCTCTCAGAAAAGAGGAATGAGAAAAGGGCAAAACTTTTCCCTGCTTGGAGAGCATAGGAAATTAGAGCTTTAGTACATATCCTTTTGTTTTGCAGCTGTTTAACTGAGTCGTTGTGGGTGCTCCTGAGGTGGGGTTAGTGGCATTCACAATATCCTGTCTTTTTTTAGAACGTGATTGTCAACTTCTCACCAAATGCTGCCATTTCTACTTTGTTAAATAAAAGTATATACATCACGTGTCATCAGTTACTTTTGTCTGTGTAATCGATATAGGAAAAAATTCCTTTAAGGGGACCCCAGAAAAAACACACTTGTCTAAACTGAAGTAGGAAGGGCAAAACACTTGCATTTACTTTGGTTTCTGGAACATAAAAGGCCTGAAAATATGTCGAGAGGAAATGTTGATTTAGGTATCAGTGGGAAGTAAAATTTCTACTGTCTGTTCAACCATGTAATGTACAGTAAGTGAGGTGTGTCATAGTAAAGATTACAACTGTGAACTAAGGTTCTGCTCTTTCTTTTAATTGAACTTGTTCCAGTATTTGAAATTTTAAAGTCAAAAGTTTGGAGTAAGACCATATTAAACAAAGCTGAAATGTTATGCTTATAAGCAGTTACTTTTCTTCCAAAGTTTGTTGAAGAGATTTTGGGCAGGTGTACTGAAAATATGTGGTATTACAGAAACATGAGACCAATACATAGAGATTATAAGCTACTAAAAGCAATCTCTGAAGTAAGTTGAGAGGATAAAATTCTGCAATATTGTTATTATTGCTAATAATCTAAAAAAAAAAAAAAAAAAAAAAAAAAAGATAGTGGAGAAAAAAAGACTGGATCCATTTAGGCTACTGAACAACCCAAAGGTGAAGCTCATGTGGATTTGAGGAGAAAATTGGGCTAAGTTTTCCTTGAGCTTTCCCTAGTGTCATCATGTTAGAGGAGTGACTTGTCCAGAGCAGAAGAGGCTCCTAGGCCAGATTACATGACTGGTTACAGGTTGGGTCCAGGGAGCCCAACATTCCAGATGGTTTCCTCTGTGTTCCTTCTGGGCCTGGTTTGCACTGATTGTATCACCTGTCAACCTGTGGCCACAGCCACCTGCTCCTCCCCTTCCCACCTCTAAAGGAAATTCCTCACCTTGGACCATATAAGTACATCCCTCACTGAATTAGTCTTTGTTCCAGCTGGCTTTAGTTTCCCTCAGCTTACAGTGACCTTACTGCCTGTCCTGTGGACAGCACCATAGTGTGCTTGTTGTTGTGGGTGTACGTTCATTCAGGCAATGCCTGCCTGTGTGAGGAGCAGGTGGGAGAGAGAAAGAGTTGCACTGCCACAGCCAGAACTGATGCAGGCACACAGGGTAAGAGTCACATAAAACCAGCTCTCTTTTCAGCTGTGGGCTCCTCAAGACTCAGATGAGGAAGCTGCATGTAAGATTTAGCTGCGCTATTTTCTGAGTGCAGATCATCATCACAGAAACAGAAGATCTGCTTCCACTACCATGGTAGGGAAGATGTTTGTAATTTGAGGTTGTAATCAGGCAGCACAATGCTAAATAAGATTCAAACCTTTCTTTTGTGGTCCCACCTGTCTTCAAAACCAGAAATCAGAAGTAAAATTGAGGGGCAGGGGTATGGAAGCCAGAAACCTTTTTTCTGTGAAGTGGAACTTTTAGGCTTATGCTTTAGTAATGATGAAAATCAGGTTTAACTACATTTCTATCAGTTTACACTCTTCGACAACTGGTCTGACTTTACAGTATAGCAATTAAAAAAAATCTCTCAACAAGCAGGAGGCTATCAATGTGGCCTTTAATAGGACAATAATATAAATAATTAATGTCTTTAAGGTCCCTTCCAATCCAAACCATTCTATGATTCTATGATAATGTAAAGAATTATGATTAAGCTGGTGGAAGGGCTTTGCATGTCTGTTTTGAGAGTGAGAAGGATCTCGATGTATCTGTGGAGGCCGTGTCTGAGGATTTTAATGAGGCCAAAGGAGAGAAAGGCTGGTTGAAATGTTTGACATCTCAGTGAAATAAAACCAGAGAAAGCTCTGAGTTTATGATCAGATAAACCAGATCCTTTTCTTTTCTTTTCTTTTTTTTTTTTTTTTTTTTTTTTTTTTTTTTTTTTTTTTTGAAAAGAGATGTTTGGAAAGGAGTTGCAAATAACTTCTAATCTGCCATCAGTACTGAGGGAACAAATAGAAAGATATGAATGGTATGGTATCATATAAATAGGTATTTAAACAGTTTGAGAGCCCTGTGTGTGCACTAATGACAGTATTTTATTCATTATTTGGGGTTTTGTTTCATTGTGGGATAAGGCTGTTATTTGTAGGACTCACAAAGGGAGCTATGTGTGGAGGCTGTAAGGGCCTGCCTTGGAGAAAGTCAAGGTGAAGATGGTAGAAAAGATGGTGAGAAGATTCTCAACAGTCGTAGCTGCATGAAACATGGCAGTTAAGGAAGACTGATATGGTCTTTGCCACTAAAATGCTCATGGATGAGTAGCAAAGATGCTTCTAGAGAGATAAAAAGATCCTGCCTTTAGCTCTAGTGTCAATTCCCGTGACTTGCCTATTCCACAAAGGTGTAATGAGTTGTTAATTCATTTTCTATGTTTGCCCTCGTTGTTGCCTTGTGCAGGGTATCTACAGAAGATGGGAATTTCTGTGAGAAACTAACTCCAGTCCTAAACTCTGAAATATTGCTGATAAGGAAGGAGAAATGCCTAGAAAAGCTAAGCAGGCTGCTTCAGCTGAACAATCTGCATTTCACTTCTGCTTTTCAAGCTAGCATGAAACCTCTGAAAGCTACTTGTCTCATTGAGTGTCGCTTTTAGGGCAGTGTCCAAAGTGAAATAAATGTTGCTCCCACCTTTGGTTCTTGAAAAACCTCAGCCTTCCTCTTGGATGGAAACGAAGCCAAAATAATGCAGACATTTACCAAACCAAATGAAACACTTCTATAATTAATTTCATTTGGGACCAAAGGTGGAAGCAACATAGAAGACCCAGTTCACATGTGATCAGGCTGTCAGCTCCTATTTGAGAGTCTTATGACCTTCTAGAAGGCTTGCAAAAACCCTCTCATTAGCTAACCTACGAAGAGCTGGTTAACTCTGATACAGCAGTGTTTAGTTCTGACATGTAAGGTGATTTTTATTAATCTAAATCCAGAGGAAAATTTTTCAAGAATGAGCTGTATTTAACAGAGCTCTGTCAATATCCAGTTATGCTCAAAAGCTCATCTACCCGTTATTTCTTTAGTGCATTGGAGTGAATGGTTAGTATTTTAATGCAGATATTCAGTTTACCTCTTTGAAACTTCAAAAGACCGTCTTGTTGACCAAGCAGGCCTGTTTTACAATATAAAATCGTAGATGACATAAGAGGTGTCTTTGGTACTGCATATGTTGTAATATTTGCTTGAAAATAGTAAGGTTTATTCATTTATTCTCTCTTCCCTCTCCCCACCCCACCTTTCCCTTTCAGGAGAGCCACATGAAGAGAAAGACATGAAATATCTTTAATGGAATTCTGCTTTTGATCAAGCTGTTAAAAATGGATATGAACATTATTTTCTCCTGTGAGGTAAGTATTCCTAGGGAGAAATTAAAACAAAACAAAAAACCCTCCTCACTCATTTTGCTTCATGTTCCCTGTCACCACTGCTGTTCTGTCCAGCAGCTTTTGGTCAGGTATTTTAAAGTTATAGCACCTGTGACTCAAGAACTTTGCACTGCAATTCTTAACTGAAAAGTCCTAGTATTAATCCTTTCACTTACAGAATTAGTCAGCTTTGTTTTGATATTCCAGTAGATAAAAACAAGCGTATAAAGGATCTGCATTGTTGCAGATTTAGTGTAATGGGCAGCTTCTGCACATAGTCCCAATGTCAAGCTTTTCTGCAAAGCATCAAAGCAATGAAGGCTGATAAGTCTAATTTTCAAGAGAGAATACTTACATAGACTTACTGCAGAGGGAGGAATTGAGTGAGATTCTGGGATGAGGAAGGAGTTTGTACCACAAATACACAGGTACTCTTTTATGCAACCAGGCAGCTTTCACTGTCGCTGCACCATGCAGCCTAGGGCAAAGGTGGGGCTGTTGCCAGCCTGAATTACAAGTATATATTAATAATGCTTTTGCCAAGTCCCCCACCCAGATCTTCACTGGTTAAGCATGTAAGTTAGTAAAACCAAATATATCTCCTTAATTTAGGATCCTGAGAAAATTCAGGTTGTAAGGAATCTCAGGAGGTCACATAGTCCAGCCCCCTACTCAAATTTTCAAGAAGTCAATGAAATCAGATCATTTTCACCCATTTTCACCCAGTCTGTGTTCAGAAGCATTAACAAAAGGTGGATTTATATCTTGCCGTATGTATTAAATGTACATTATAATAATGCAGACAGAACATAACATGCTACTAAAATTTGTCAGAAGGGAAAGCATTTTAATTAAGATGGGATTGTAGAAGAACGGTCTGTTTCTGTGAACAAAGAAAACAATAAATCTCTGATGTATTCATTTATTGCAATTACAAATGGAACCTCCACAGGTCATCTAACAGAGTGACATGCTGCCAATATTTTCAAGATGGGTTGCTTGCAAGAATGACCCCCTTCCCAGGCATTTCTAGGGAATCTATTTACTCATGTAAGCAAAATTCCATTCTCATAATAAAGGGAAGGGAAGTGAACACATTGCCTATCCTGCCTGATACATGTTACTGGAACATTTCCTCTGAAGTATAAATGTTTGTTCATGGGAAAACATAGTGACAATGTGAATAAAAATAAGCATATTGTTAGGAAGCTTAGGGAGCAGTCTCTCCCCCAGGCTCTGAAAGTAAACACAAACCAAGTGGTCCCCTCCACCATTATGTACTACCAAACAGAATGTTTTGTGAGCCCTAGGAATAACTACTTCAGTGTTTTGGCCAGGGAGGGTCATACAAATAAGGGGTTAATGATGTCAGGAAAATGAGATTTCAGTATTCAGAGCCTCATAGGAGGGTCACCGAAGTGAAGAGACGCTTGGTTTACTTTGGGTTTATGCTTATCTTAATGTGCTTTGAATTGATAATTCAAAATTGGTAATTTAAGAGCTTTAATAGTTGCATTAGTAATTTAATGAGCCCCCTCCAGCACATCATCAAAGACAAACGTATACTTTGCGAACAAGAATAGAAGTAATTTTATAGGTAATGCAGTTCCCGAAAGCCGGTATATGATATTACATGTATGCAAGTTGTGATGCTATTAATTATTTACTATACTCTGAGTGATCTCAGCATCACAAAGTACTTATTAAGCCAAATGGCACACCTAAGAATCCCGATATATCTCTTCAACTCTGCTCCCAGTGTGAAGTCTCACTTCCCAGCCTGATTTTCTGCCTCTGAGTTATTTTGGGTAGCACACATAGTTTATGTAATTAAGTTGCAGAATAATGTTCTCGTAAAATATATACTGTGAACTCACTGTTTCCACACCAGTTTCTGTTGCTTCTGTGATTAGGTCTCACTTCTTGATGAGAACATATCTGCAGGTCTGGACAAAAAGTTAATTTATGTATCATCATATGCTTGAGTCAGAAAATGTTATGTCTGTGGAAGGCATGTCTCTGCAGCGGTGCTATTCCCTCCTTAATAGCCCGGTTGCAGTTTATTTGCTTATGGGCTTCTGTGTCACTTGAGGCCTTATGAGTAGTAGTAAATTTAGCTCTATGGTTAAAGAAACTACTACTCTCTCAGAGATTTTCTCCACAGTCGGTGGAATGAAATAGGTACATTATATACATATAACACACATGAAATACGTGTGTGTTAGCCACTACAGCACAGAGTCTGGCAATGTAATTTAGCCAACAGTTCAGAGAGGTAAAACCAAAGGGGGTAGGGGTGTGTGTGTGCAAAACAGTAACCTTCAGTAGAATTAAATCTAGCAGATCAAATTTTAAATGTTAAGACTGCTTGAGCTAGTTCTTAGCAAGCTTGTGGTTGCTTGTGACTAGAGATAGGAAAATTGGGGGACTGCTGTGTGTCTGTGGTTAGGCTGTGGGGGGAAGGGGCAGTGTTGCGGTTTGTTGCTTTTAATCCTTGTAATTAAATTTTTGTTCTCTAGCACTGTCTATCACAGACTGTTGAAAACCCATACTAAGAATGTTTCTAACTTCATAATGGGATTTCATGTGCTTTTGAAAAAGGAGAATGAATTATTCACAATAGCTATGCAGAATCAGGAAACAATTCTTTGTTATTGTTAGGTAGGAAATGAAGAAACAAACAAAGCAGTTCTGAAATGCCCATTAATTCAGGGAGCTTAGGCAACAGGGTACCCAACACAAGAAATCCAAGTTGTGATATAAAAGCAGTGCTGACACCCCAGAGCAGTCGCTTGCCGACTGGAATTACTTGGGTCTCACACTTTTGGAAGCAAGGTTCTAGCACTCTCAAGATGAGGATTTGCAGCAATAAAAACATACTTAGTATGGTAATAGTACCTGTGCTTTAAATACTTGCTTGTTTTCGGCACTTTGTCAGTGGTGAAATGTGCTTCTACACGGGCTGCTAAATGGGCAGATGTTCCAGTAATTGTCCTGAGCAACAGGTAGTCTTTACACCTGAGACAGATATATATGTTGTGGCCCTTATGATTATCCACATTTCAGTTATTTATGGCTATTGTTTAACATTGGAGGGAACTCCTTAAATTTGGCTCTTCTCTTTCAGATACATGCACATACAACTCTCATATGTGCTTAGGCATATATGTAGACTATTGGTCACAAAGTAAAGAGGAACATTTCAAAAAATACTTCACAGTCTTCTAAGGAAAATACCTGTGGGTCAGGCTTTTCTTGAGGCAGTTCAACTGTCTCCATTGGCATTTCTCCAGGGTTGAATTTGGTTCTTCTTATCTCCCTTTCTTTGTGTGTTTGCAACAGTGGTTTCCACTGGCAAGACTATAGTTAAGGAACTCTCAACATTTTTCTTGCAATAACAGTATAGTAGTATTTTAGCTGTAGTTCTGACTTTCAGCTAGACACCTAATGTAAAAAAATAAGTGCTGGAGAAATATTTCTCTTCTGTAACAGATATAGTTTGACAAAATATTATAGGCAGTTTCTTCTGTAAATAAGTCATAATTTTTCCTGCAAAAATAGTTTGGAGGTGAGTTGGGGGAGGCATTCAGTTCACTTAAGGCTTCTATAATGCTACAAAATGCACCCTACTCTAGCACTTTTGCCAACATGTATGAGAGCAAATAAGATTAATACTTTTGTAGTTCTTCATCCATTACCCAGCAAAAGTACTTTTGCCTGACTCAGAAAAGACCGTAAAGGGTTCTTTAAAAATAAAAAGCTACATGCCTTGCTACTTTATTGAAAAAGAAAAAAAAAATTGTTAGTAGAATTCATGATGCTTTGACAATATGACTTCCAAGCATGAGAAATTTCATGGCACTAGAATACTTTTGATTTGGCTAAAGCTCCCTGGATGCCTCATTAAGTTCAAAACCACGGCTAGTGGTTCTAGTTTGTTTTTAATTTTACAAAGGTAAATCTGCTCCTGACATATTTAAATGCTGCAGTTATCTGTTTGTGCATGTGTAATTGGAAAGTGATATCTCTTTCTCCATACTTTGCAAGTCACACAGTGTACATAGTAGCTTGAATCTTTGAAGTTCTCTGTTTTTTGCCTAATCTGTGTTTCAAGCCTGTAACAATGAGACTTTGACAGCTCCTGCAGGTAGTATGTTCCATACCCTCTGTAAAAACTGCAAATATGTGCAAGAAAGATATGCTTTCATGGTTGATGGCTTTTGAATAGTGGCATTAAAAGAGAAGAGAAACCTTTTTGGTAACTGTTCCTAATAAATATAATTTGGGAAAGTCTCATCAAACAGCCTGCGGTGTAATGTGCAAAATGTCTTCATTCCCTGCTTCGTAGACCTGGAATCGCTTGTGTGCATTTGTTTATATGGATCACTTGTGTGCATTCCTCTGCAGTTTCTGCAATTATCATTATCCTTCAGCTACGCAGTTTTGCTAGAATTTATAGAAAGTGTTTCAGGAGAAGAAAGGTGTCCATCAGAACCAACCCTTGTAATATTCCTTCTGCATATGATCTAAGGCCTTGACTCATTGGGGAAACAAAAAACTGGTAACTAGATTTGCTTAGACATATTGAAGTAAACTCCTAAAATAGATGAGCATTATTTGGACAATAGAAACCTTGTGTTGATATGATCCAGTCTAACCCACTGAATTTAAGTTTGTCTTGCAAAAGTACGGTCTTTGCACTTTGCAAGGCAATCCGTGCTAGTGTAACTAAATCATGTCATTAAACTGATGTAAATAGTTGTAAGAGGCACAAAGTCTTACCTTTTTGGAAAAGCTTTCTCTTTCAAAAAATGTATGGTTCAAAAGTAGAGAATGTGCAGAATGTAACAGGAGTTTGAATTTGGATCTTGAATGATTAAGGCTACAGTGTTGCTACTGTGCAGAATTACACTATTCAAAATAAATGCAGAATCGTACTGTAATCTTTGTGGGGTGTGAGGGGGATGGATTGTAGTCCAAACCAGTACATTATTTGAACAACCTAGTGGAAAGAATATTAAAGTGATACGTGTTTCACTCAGTGCTGTTTTGTTTCAGCTACTTTAAGCTATATATCTTCAGCTTTCTAAGACAGACATTTTGCAACTAATTCTATGGACTTTTTCTTCTTGAATCGTCACCTGAATTGAAACCCAGAGGAGTCAATGGAAGCTTTTCCCCATCAGTTTCAGTAGTATTTATATCAGGCTCCTAAACCATGTTTAGGGTCTTTTGCATCTAGCTAACTATGGGACAGAGGTGCTGAAGAGTAAGTTGTAGTTAATAAGGCTGTTTCGCAAAGATTAGTGATGGTGTAATTAAGCTGCCCTTGATTTTGCTATTTAATCCTTCCCTGTTGGTTTGACACCCTGTAAAGATCAGAATATATGGCTGTTGGCTGCTGTTCTTGTATATAAGCAGTGATTCAGAGACCAATAATAGTAGTCTTTGGCAACTGTAAAAAAGGAGAGGAAATCCACTTTGCTTCTCTTCCCCTCACCACTCCTACCTACACCTTCCAGTTCTTGTAATTAGAGATCTGTGTTCAAGACTTGTCCTTGTGATCTCTTTATAACACCAGTATAAGCAACTCAGAGCAGTAATAGCATGTCGTTGCAGAGATGTCTATGTATTGCTCCTGTAGACTTTATGCAGTCTTTGACCAATATTTCAGCTTCTAAAATTTGATCTACATTTTCTGTCATTTAGCATATAAAGCTACTAGGCTTTTGATACATTAGATGATTTTTTACAAGCCTCAAAAGACAGAGAGAGCATTTATAATGCTTTAAAGAATGAGAGCTGATCCATCTATATATGGCTTTTAAAGCTCAGTAGCTCGGATCAAGTGTGAGAAGCAAAGACTGTGTTTGCCGTTGAAAACCTCCTCTTGCAAAGATATCACTGTCTCTTTGAAACTCAGTACTCAGAAGTGCATTTTGACGGATCTACATAGAGGAGGGACAGAGACCGACAGCTAGCCAGAAGGTCACAGACAGAAAATCTTCCCCAGCTAACTGTTTGCTATGACTCTCACTTCATTCCACGAAGAAGTTACTTCCATTCTATTAACATCTGATTAGATGGCAGAAACATTTTAAGAAACTGAACTGTTATGCAGATGCCAGCACTACAGGTGAGATGATTGGATAACACAGTAGAGGCATGAAAAGAGTTCTTCAGGGTGAAGATTTGCTCCTGTGGTTGGCATTTCATATATGTGTGGATGTTGTCCTGTGAAGAGACAACAAAGAGTTATTCTGGGATGAAAATTTATTTCTGATATGTCCCAGTCTGCGATCGGAGGCAGTAGTTAGGGACAGAATTGTCAAGAAATTAGAATTCTTCTCATATTAGTCAAACTTTCAGTGCTGCGTTAAGCATACCATTACCCTTAATTTTGGTTAGTGAGCTTTATAAAATGTAACACTCCCATAGATTGCCATAGAGGACAAACCATTGATTTTGAAGATGAAACTCCTGTATCTTGGAAGACCCCTTAAATACTGGAAATAGCCGAGAAAGCAGGCATGCTTTGGA
The DNA here is from genome assembly GCF_000700745.2 of Antrostomus carolinensis. Lineage (NCBI taxonomy): Eukaryota > Metazoa > Chordata > Aves > Caprimulgiformes > Caprimulgidae > Antrostomus > Antrostomus carolinensis. The sequence goes on along the minus strand of NW_010311349.1, from coordinate 6,074 downwards.
TAGTTGGGAAGAAGTCTTATGACACTTTGGTGCAATCACTTCCAGTTTCATTCCCTCGCCAAACAGCAAAATTACACACATGCAAGAAGAAATCTTCCTACTAGTCAGTTCCTCCCATTTAGCTTCTGTTTGGAACTGTTATTGTAAGCTGATTAAATCTTTCTTACCCATGTTGTAATTCTGAGGATCTAGAAGCAGAGAATATAGCAAATACAAGCTGTTGCAAACTTGTTACAATTTTAAAAAAAATTACAGATCTGATACAAAACTGCTGTCCAACAAATTCTAATGCAGCCTTGTCCTTTCTGGTTTGTGAATGCCGCAAGCCATAACTCTGCCACCTCTTCCCTTGGGACACTCATGTAGTGACTCAGCTGTTTCTCTTGCTGTCCATATTAGGCCAAAATTTTATTTTGCTTAATTGTATCCTGGTACACCTAATTTTGAAAACTGGGACTATTCAAATAAATCCACTCCCTTTTAAAACCAGACTATGCAGCCTGTAGAAAGAGAAGTGCAGCAACAAAGGCAATAATAAGTTTTGTAAGGTTGCATGAGAAAGACTCTTACAGCGCAAGTGAACAGGCTGAGACATACCTGAGTCAGCAGAGCGCCCTTCCAGCAACAAGGGCTGACCACATACAGGGCTGCATTAGGATGAGAGTTGCGAGGTCAATGGCAGTGATTATTCCTCTCTACTCAGCACTTGTGAGGCTGCATCTGACTGAAGTACTGTCTCCAGTTTCAGGCTTCACAGCACTGGATATTGACCAACTGAGTGCAATGAAGGGCCACTAATATGGTTAGGAGGTTGAAACACAAGATGTACACACAGAGACTGAGGGAGCTGTGTATCTGGCTTGGAGAAGAGAAGGCTAAGAGTGCATCTAATTACTATCTCAGGTACCTAACAAGGGGTTATAGGGGAAACTAGACTCTTTACAGTTGCACAACAAAAGGACAAGAGGCAGCAGTCACAAGTAGCAGCAAGGTAAATTCTCATTGGGTGTAAGGAAAAACATTTTCATAGTGAATGGCTAAGCAATGGAACAGACTGGTTGAAGACTATGGGCTTACCATCCTCGACCCAACCTAGCTTTTAAGTTAGCTGTGCATTGAAGAGTAAGTTGGACTAGACGACCTCTGGAGGCCACTTCCTACCTAAGTTGTGATCCTGTCGTGAGGTGAGGTGGGGAGAGCAAGGTCTTATAATTAACAGGTTAAATATGGAAGTGGGGGAAGGCAAAAGACGACATCCTAAACTGAAGCATTGTTGAAATATATAGCCCTCCGAAAAAGTGGTAGGTATCTAATTTTTATTCCAAATTTTAAGTATTGACATTTTCCTTCTCTAGATAGTCCCTTTCTTGTTTACCAAGCTGTTTAAAATATATGCATATATTAAGCATTTTATATCCCTCTTGTAGTGGAAAAAGAAAGTGGAAATACAACTCGTTAGGCAAACAACTGGTGCTATGTATCATTCATAGCATGCACTAATAAAATCTGATGCATTGCAGGCTTCTTAAGTGATGATGGTCTTGCACTATATTTAGAATTCAGTGAATAACTGAAAAAAACCTAACAAATAAATGCATAGCAGTCTGTGTAAGAATGTCTAATGCACACAGTGAAGATATCATTGTATATGTTACATGTCTCCATCTCTGAAAATTGAGACAATTGTCTGGGATAGTGCGAGAAGAGAGTCAACTGGCCTAATTGATTTGCACAGTTGGCTGAGAATAGAACAATTGACATCAATAAATAGAAGCACCTTATGTCAAACACTAAACTCTCTCCTTATTACACCAAAGAGAAGAAAGGACTGTGTACGATTTGTAAGAGTTTTGAAAAGAAACCTAATTGTGCATGCATAGGCATTTGGCATGGGTACATTACAGTTCTGAATGCAAACCCATTAATACAAAAATTGTATTGACAGGAAATGACTTGAATTTTATTTCAATGTGCATAGAATATGCATTTACATTTTTTTCCAAGGTATGTATTGTCTTTATGAATTTTTTATTGATAAAATCTAATGGAATATATGCTAATCCATTACAGAAGTAGTTAGAAATAGTTTTGATCTACCC
>NW_010311349.1:0-3948 GCF_000700745.2 Antrostomus carolinensis | reverse complement strand
AGTAGACTTCAATGACAGGAGCTGGGTAGTTCTGATATTCTAATTCACATGCTGCCAGTTGGCTGAGACTACATATATCACATACAATGGCTGGATGGTGAAGTCCATAACTGAAGTGTCACGTCTCCTTATTTTGGTTGTACATCATTCATTCACATTCTATGGCATTGTTGAAAGCAGGTTTCACAGAGTGTAGAGAGCACCTTTTGTCCCTGTGAGATTGCCGTATGCAACATGGAGCCCATAAAAGATAATTTAACTATTTTCTTTTACTTAATTCCTTGTCCAATTTAAATTATTTCTAATATAAAATAAAATTATTTCAATTAACAATCTTTTAATCTTGACATGCTCTTAAACTCTTCTAATATGAAGGGCCCCTGCATTCAGGGGTAAGAGAGAGAGAGACTCTAGTTTGGCCTATACTATTGAGTTTCGGTTTTGGGCTGCAGCATCAGATCCACCCTTTCTCAGTGCACTCAAGCCCAGTCATGTAACTGTCCATGGTGTCAGTGTCTGTCTGTTGTCAGCGTGTGTAACTTGTTTTAGGAAGCTGGTTTTGTGCTTGGGTGTTACTACCTAAAACAGAGGGGAAATAATCTCACTTGTCCTGAATTAAAAGCTTGAGTGGGTTCTCAAAGGGAGCAAGGGGCCACATCACTAGAAATTTTTTTTATTTTTTTTTTAAGCAGGCATCTGTGATAGACCCTACCTAGAACTCTAATACAGAGAAGAATCCCAGCTTCCACATGGCCTCGAGTCTCAATAGGTCTGGGATGTAGACTTTCTCAAAAGGCTGGTAAACAGTAATATAAAAGCTAAACCCCAGACTTACCATGCTTAGACTATAATTCTTCTGCAGATAGTTCTTCCAGAAGAGTTTTGACAAAGAAGTTGAAATAAATGTTTTTAGACCCATCTTCCTGCACCTCCTGTTATCCTTGGCTGATATTTTTCAGCCTATCTACCCCTGAGCCTTTCTTCTGTGTCTCAGGAGTGCAGAGGATGGAAGGGCCTGAGGGCACTGAGCTTCAGCATTTCTGGGCTGGTAGAAAGCTCCCTAAGGAGTTCTACTAATGCTGTATGTTGGAGCAGCCTCTGAAGTTAAACTAACTCTCCAGATCCAGGAGTAGAAAGGTTATTTGTAAATTCAGTTATGGTTTATGCACAACTGATGTTCTCTCCTGATGTTTTTTAATCATCTGAGAAATATATTGTCAAAACTGAAAGGTTAATGTAGCCCCAGAGTAACAAATAAGATGTTGGAGCATATGGGAGTATACCTTTACATCTGCACTTCCAAATGCATTTTGTGATTTAGCAAAACTAAAATAATTCTAAGTAGAATTCTCTATGGGTGTGAATGCATTTTTAAGTTATTATTTTATTCTTTTTTATCCAGTTAAGTCTCTAAATTATGTGATAGTGTTATCACACATAATGGAGATACGATGATGGAGAACACTTGGCAGCCCATAGTTATGTTTTGGAAAGCTGTACGGACTAGGCAAAGGCAGACTCTGTAGTTGAATGCTAGCCATGGTCCAATGCCATATCCTTTAGGATTGCTTGCAAAGATGGAACATACTACCTTCTCCCTTTCCCTCTAGTAGTTATTCTCCCTTGCAAACAACCAAATAAAAAAGAAAAATCCAAGCTGGCTACCTGGAGTACTTAAACATCTAATTGAGTAACACTTTACCACTCATATATTTTTAATGCTTATGCAAAGCTGGTGGGAAAACTTGTGCTTTATTACTGTGCTTTCTTATATCAAAGCCTAAAAACTGTCAGTTTTATCTCTAAAAGAGATTAATTCCAGCCACTTCTCAAGGTGTATCACTCAAGTTTATGGTCAAAACTCTACTGTTTGTTTAAGTTTGGGAAAATGTAAATACAGTTCAATAGGATTATATGGCAGAGAACAGAGAGCTTCTAGCTGTCCTGGGTTTTTATTTTATACTTTGCTAGGAAAGCTGCCATCTGAATTATGTAAGAAGTTAGAAGTTTGTGGTGGGAAAGCACTGAATGGTAGAAGTTGGCTGTAGATGGTCATTAAAATGGAAACTACATAGTAGCATGTACCTGTTCTGCAGCTGCAGGTGCCTTTAGGCTCTGGGTATCCTTTGATGAAAGAGAAAAAAAGGGAGAAACTTGAGAACTTTTCTTTAAACCCATCAAAAGCAAAGCCCTGTTTCTCCTTTTCCCATTTTAACCACCTGACTAATCTTTGTCATTGCTATATTCTGTGAAATTTACTGTTGTGCACTAAAAATGACACTTTCTCCCTTCTTCCTGCCCTCTTCCTTTATTCCTGTAGAAAAGCTCTGTAACAAGCTTGCAAGCAGATCTAAAGGGGTTTTTTTTTATTGCAGTCCAGTACTTCTGGAGTCAGTATCAGAGTCTGGTTGCTTTGTATCAGTTTTCTCCCACAGGATGCTAACATACGTTTTACGACAATAACATTGACTGTTTGCAGCAGTGATAGTCTAGGTGTGTTTAACAGACACACGGGGTTCTAGCTCTGTGATTTGTCTTCAGAAAGGGATCATTTGGACTGTAAAACAAAGGTATCAATAAGGAATTAAGATATGCCATATCTTACTGAAACAATCCAGTAAAAGGAATACCTTTTTTAGCTCCTTGCCATTTTTTTATCACCCTGCTTTGCTTAGCTCCCTGAATTAAGTGGGATGAACCTGGGCCTTATTGTTTTCCCAAAAGTTGCGTGTCATAAAAACAAGTGAATTCACTGAGAGTGTTGTTCTTGCGTATAATGGGAGTTTTTAGCCCTCATTTGTAGAGAAAAAATAGTTCATGTAGAGCTTGAAACTTAAAAAGTTGAAGGTAATTATACTATTAATTTTAAATCTGTAGATTATTGGATTTGACTTTTTTCTTTTTGTTGCCTCCATTATCAATTTGATGTTTCTTTGATTGCAAGCAGATGCTGGAGTGAGAGTTGTTTTAGATGCTGATGCATTTGTATTGTCCGTCTAAACTGTGCAAAGCTAGGAAAGTAACACTTAAGATTTGCAATTATGTCTGTTGTTCTTTGGCACCTAATAGCCTCCTGTGATAAGAAGTTGTAAACTAATGTTTCCTGACATAGATGTACTCAATTTAAAATTGTTGTGCTCTGACCTGGTCAATGGGAGTTTGGCTTCTGGGTAATGTAAGTAATTGTCTATAACCAAATGCAGTTGGATGCTGTTAACCTGTTATTGGTACTGTTAACTGTTATTGGAAGAGATGTTTTTAAAACAACTCTGTAGCATGTATTCCAAAAAAATGACTGTATTATTGCTACGAGACTGTGCCATGTGTGAGTCCAGGTTGCTCTAAGAGAATGTTTTCTTTCCAGCAGTCACAACTATGTCAAAAAAATTCCACGACGTTTTTGCCCATGCCCTTCGCTGCACTAAAGGGTTAGTTGCATTTTTGTTGATGTCAGGTGATAAATAGAAGAGCCAGAGTGCAGTGTTTTAGCAGGGAGCCTGGTCTGAGTTGTGGGTGCTTTTCCCAGTTACAGGCAGGGCCTTGAGTCATTTTCACTGGTTAGAAACCTCCAAGACTAGATTGCCAACTTAAGGGGAGGGAGGCTGTGGTTTAATTGTGTGTGGCTCTTTTACATGAAGGGTTCAAATATTAGTGAAGATGGAGGGAAGCAATTTGTAAACATAACAGCAGCACCAGCACTAAGAGATTGCGCACCCAGTTTAGGGGATTATCCAGGGAGGCCTTCAGGACCTTGGCGTTGTTTGCGCACACGTAGCCTTATGGAGTGTGTGTGTGTGTCTGTGTGTGTCCGTTTATTTTTGACTGGTTTCGTGCCGGCCTTTTCGCGGGCGAGGCCGCGGCAGAAAGCCGCGCAGGGCGCTAGTGCGGGGCTGGAGCGGGGGCCGCGCCCCCGGGCTGTCCTGTTCCCCCCGGCGGGACGGGACGGGG
>NW_010311348.1:0-749 GCF_000700745.2 Antrostomus carolinensis | reverse complement strand
CCCTGCGTGCCACGGCTCTTGCCCAAGGGCTGGCTCTCGGGGCGGCCCCATGCCTTCTTTGCAGAGCCAGCGGGAAGAGCAGGCTCCTGGCGCTGGCCAAGAAGGCGGCCTTGCAAAGGCCTCCCGCACGCCAGCGCCCGCATGACGTGTGCCGCGGGGCTGTTATCTCCAGAGGCGCCAGGTTACGCAATGCCAAACCCAAGGCACTCCTCTCGGGCACTGCCTGCTCAGCACCATGCAGCACTGGCCGGCCCAAGGGAGACGGTCACCACGCGCCTGCGGCCATTGGCCATGGAGCTCTGCAAGTGTGGGGGAAGCAAGAGCCCTGGTGCTCTTCCCCGAGGTCCATGGTGCAAGGAGCACAGAGCCCAGCTGTACCCACACGGCACAGGTTGGTGCCAGCCCTGCCCCGGCCCCAGCAGCCCCCAACAAGTGTCCCGGGAGCCCCATTGCAGTGGGAGATGCCTGCTGGCATTGAGCCCCCGCAGCAGAAAGGGGAGGAAAGGCTGGGAAGCGGCATGTGCTGGTGTGGGGAGGGGATGCTGAGTCAGGGAGGGGCAGGAGCCGCACAGCCCTGTTGGCGTGGCCAGCGGGAGGGAGTGCCGCCTCTGCAGATTGGCCCAGCTGGTGCTGAGCAATGGCGGGGCTGCTATAAAAGCTCTGCCTCTGCCAGGCTCTCCCCACCACTGCTCTGGCCACCTTCTCCTTCGGGAACAGGGTAAGTCTGCCAGCGCTTCTCCTCCTGCCCC
>NW_010311347.1:0-13223 GCF_000700745.2 Antrostomus carolinensis | reverse complement strand
ATTGCCGGTGATGATCTACTGTCTGCAGAAGCATATTACAAGCATTAAGGTTACAAGTTACTGAAAGCATTAGGTTAGAAAACAATTCTGTAGAGAATTCTAAGTCTCAGAGAAAGTTCTTGGGGCAGTATAAATCTTACCCAAAGGTGTCCCTATGGTGGGGAAGAGAGGCTCAGCCCATCAGCCAACTGATCCCAGAGGACAGGGGTCTGCGATGGTATCTTCCCTGACTTGTCCATGATGGTATCTTCCCTGACATCTCCCTTTCTTTATGCTACTTTTATATTGTTTTTACCTTCAAGGTGGAGCTTGAGTGACTCTAGTCATACTTTTATTGTGATTGGTAAAACTATTTTGTTTCCCTTTTAAGGTATAGGCTACCTAAAATTCAGAGTGTACACTCACTAGGGACGTGGTCTCACCTTGGAGGCCAGTGGCCTTTGAGCCAGAGGTGTGTTTTGGTATTATCATGACAAAGTTTATTCAAAGTTCACACAAGGAAGGCATTTGTCCAAAGGGTGCCAGACTGTCGGCCCAGGATTGCAAGCAGGTGGCTTATCAGCTTCTGCAGTGATTGACAGGATTTGGCCAAGGGGTCTTCACTCCTCTCCACCCTCTGTATTGATACGCAGACCAGGCTCTCCAGGAAACCACCTTGGAGAGGATTCTTTTCATACCAGTTCCATTCTTTCCTGGCATCTTCTTTGACATTATACCTTTCCTTAACGTGTGAACAATGCTGTGTTTTGATTTCTAAGTTACCCCTAGTAATTATTCCACACCTCTGTGCCACTCTCGAGGAGAAGGTAGAGAAATCAGAAGCAAAGTAACTTGAGCCCAGGAAGAAGGGAGCAGTGGGGAGAAAGTGTTTTAAAAATGTGTTGTTATGTCTGGCTATCCTACTCTGATTGATTGGTAACAAATTAAATTGATTTTTTCTTCCCCAAATAGAGTCTGTTTTGCCTCTGACCATAAATGGTGAGTGAGCCCTTCCTGTCCTCATTTTGACCCATGAGCCCTTTGTTGTGTTTCTCTCCCCATCTTACTGGATGGGAGGGAGTAAGTGAAGGACCTTGTGGTCTTAGCTGAGGCTGAAAACACCACAGGAGCTCAGAGCATAAAGATATACTGTGTCATTCTCAATGTGAATCCTAGTTTTTGGAAAGCCTGAAAATCTGCAGTACCTGCTTCTGCCAAGGCTCAAGGACTAAGGCTGCAATACTGTAACACAGAGTGTCATACTTGGAGAGTTAAATTTGTCCTGAGAAGGGTTAACTAGAGCCAATTTGCAAATGAGAAAAAAATGGGAAGAGAACCTAAAACTCTGGGTTGACATAGTTCCTGCAGTTAGGCAGGGTGCTGGCTGATGGTCTGGCTTGAGATAGGCCTAGCTGCCACAAATATGATGGTCACACCTTTCTCTTTCTGATGTGACCCTTTCTATTCATTGGTGCTTCTGAGAGCTCTTAGGGAGCCTGTTTAGAAAGTTCATCCAGCAAAAAAATAACAACTCCACCACCTCCTTGGGTAGCCTGTTCCAATGCATGACTGCACTTTCTGTGAAGAATTTTTTCCTAATATCCAACCTAAACCTCCCCTGGTGCAACTCGTAGCCATTTCCTCTCATTCTGTCACCTGTTATCCGAAGGTAATGGGTAAGGTCAGCTTAGCTGCACTGCCATATCGGTCCTCAGCCATGATAGTCATCCACCACTTCCTTTTCTCATTAGTGAGGTTAACAGAATGAAAAAAAAGTCACATCTGTGGCTTTGACTTTTTAAATTACACATTTCTCAGAGGCAATAACGTCTAACAGAAGAGCCTGATAGACGTGTGGGAATTGTAGTCTCTTAAACTATTCTAGCATAAATGGCTATTACAGTTAAGTCAGAGTTTTTAATAGCATTTATGTACATAAGTCTTTAAATGTTTTAAAAATTTATTTTAAAAATAGTTTTGTTTCTTTTGCTTCAAGCTTTCAGACATCGGATCACATGTGCCAGCTTGGACGTTATCATGCTCTCCTCTCTGGCCTGGATCTACTACACTCAGAGTGCCAACTATAGTTACAGGGTCAGATATCTAATTTAAAATGCACAATGGAACAATGCTTAACAGTATCACCCTCCTGAGTTATATTTAATACCTACACTGGAGGAATCACCATACAAATTGCAGTTTTAAGAAGACATAATATGTCAAAATGTACTTGATAATTTCACAGTATTTTACAAATGTAATTCTCTATCTCCTCTCAACATCATAGCTGGAATTGAAAATATTAGGCAAATAATTTTGTAGAAGGATAAAGCTGAAAAAAGACTTATACTTACATTATTGTCTAGTAAATCCTATGAAATAATACAATTAGGGGTGTATAAAGAGAAGGGAACCTTCTGTTTATCAGGAAATCAGAATCTGTATTTGGATTTGTATATGTTCTAGTTCTTGCTAGACCTATAGCTAAAATGCATCCCATTAATTTTAAATTTTTTTAAGAAATAATCAATAACAACAAGCTGCATTTGAGCTGTATTTGCCAGACTGGAGTTTCTAGTGTGCAAAATTTTCATTATAAGAAAGAGCAACATTTGCTGCACTGATTCCAAAGGGCAGTTTTGTTTCAAAGATATTACTGTCAGCATCCACGCTTCACAGGCAAGTGACCTGGCACAGAGAGGAGCACGTGTTGCTAAAGGGATTTTTCAGTTAAAAGATCTCAAATTAACTGTGATGGTAGCTCCCACAACAGCTAGAAGACTATGTCCACTTTATGGGTCAACAGACCAAAACAACTATGCAATCTTTAGAAGGCAATTGTCATCCTAGATGTCCCTGATAAAAAACTATGATGCTAATCTGAGTTTTCATGTTTTCTTAATTTTGGCAAAAGCCTACAGAAAGTAAAGTCAGAAGAAATTAAAATGATGTCAAACTAAAATAATGAGAGTGCTGATCCAAAGGGCTGCCTAGATCACAGATCTATCTAATCTATTATACATGCTGTCATACGTGACTCTATTGGATGTCTAAGGAGGAAAATTAGAACAGAATGAACATACAGTACTTTTTCCAAATGCTTTTCTAAACTTCAAAAACATGCAGGAGCAAGCCGCTGACCGAATGCAATGTCTCTGTATTCATACCTTGCAAGGGATTTTCTCCTCATTGCTTTGTTCATAAGCTTTTTGAATCCATGCAAACTTTCACTGTCCACAGCAGCTTGTGGCAGTAAAATTCCACAGCTTACCTGATCATTATGCAAAAGACCACCGCCTCTGGTTTGTTTTCAGCCTTCCTGCAATAGCTTCATTCAATGTTTCCTAGCATGTACATTGGAAAAAAAATGTACAGACATTCCTTATTCACTCTCTCTCATGATTTCACAAACCCACAATATGCTTTCCATAGGCTGGAGAGTTTTAATCTACTTAATTGTCCCTGGTATACCCATTCCTGGATTTCTAACAGTAGAAAGTATTTGCAGTAGTGTTCTTCAGTCCAGAAGTGACTGTTAGAAGGATTTGCTGGAAATCTGTATGTGAAACTAGAATCATGAGTGGCACAAAGAAAGCGTATACAGAACAATTATTCATAGTCTCTTCCAGTACTAAAGTAAGGGTCATTGTATAACTGTAGTCAAGCTTTCAGACTTCTTGATGAAAGAGGCTGTAAATGCTAAAAAGCTTATGCACGCTCTGTAACAGCTGAACAAATGTTTGCTCAAGAAAAATGCATCAAGATACTATGTCTGAATCAGACAGACCTTTAGATATGAAACATTGGGAGTGTATCCTGGGGAATTACTACCCAGTCTTCATCCTGTTTCTTCTTTGCTTCCCTCGACATTTGTGTTGAGCCACAACACATTTACCACTTTCTCAAAGGAAAAGGAAATAGATATTAAGGCAAAAAGCTATATATATTGTATCTCCTCTGGTTATTTGTCTGTCTGGTTCTCTTAAACAGTTATTTCTTTTGAGAAAGAAATATCTTTTGATAAACTGTGTTACAGGGTTCGAGGCCTCAAATAATTTTGAATGACTCGTATGAGTTTACTAAATAATGATTTACTTTTATAATTTTTCTCTTGCTTTCCTAAACTAAAATATGCTAAACCAAGGCAGGCATGGAGTAAAAGTACCAAAAACCTTGTCAAGAGCAATAAAGGACAGGGCCTAATGCATCATAATTTTCTTGATAATTTGTGGGAGTGGTGGGTAAAACAATAGCAAATAAGCTGAAAACCATCTACTGTCTATGGTATATGTTGTCTCATATCAAGTTTATCTCAACAGAAGGGAGGTCTATCCTCCCTAGAAGGGATTATGTGAGAGCTTGCTCTTTGTATATGCTTATTGAGTTGTTAGGACATCACATAATTCTTGTACTGAATGAAAGTGACTAGAAAATATATATAATAATGATTGTAAACATAATCCTCCAGTCTTCTTTTAAAACTTTTTTTTTTTTTTTTTTTTTTTTACATTCACTTTAATATGAAAGCGTAATATGCTTTATAGGACAGACAATACTTTGATGGTCTTTACAGAAACAAAAACCCACTATGGGTTAATTTTAAAATTCTCTCTCCTTATAGTTCTGCAACTAGGAAAGTAAATTGTTCAGACATTTATATTATTTCTGTATCTCTTTTAGAAATACTGTGTGACTCAAGCTCAAAAGCAGAAGCAACTACTTCAAATCAAAGACCTATTTAAAAGCTGATGAGCTACAGAAACTGAGTCATATTTTTTGTCTGTTTTCTGAGAAGCAGCTAGAATGTACTAGGAACATGTCTGGTAGTTCTGCAGAACTAAATTTTTTAATAGGACTCTCCTGTTACATACGATTTTGTTAGGAAGTATAGGGTGATGAGGTAAGAAGTCTTGGAGGAGGATTGCTGATGGCTAAGTGTCCTTGCAAAGACACTTGAATTGTAATCTTACCATGAACAAATGAAATCAGAAAAAGGTTTAGCTAAATCACAAGCAAATAAATTGTTTCATAACAAGTAAAGAATTTCCCTTCCATAGTTTATTGACAAGAAGCAATAGGTAAATTGTCTAGGTGTGAGAAGTGCATTTATTTATTCAGAGACTGTATAATGTAAGGCAATTTATTTCAAAAAGGTTTGTCTTATAGGAAACAAGATACAATCACTTTGCAATTAATAGGAGACAAGATACAATCACTTTGCAATTAATCACATTAACATCTGTGATAGAATATGATGTACACTGGATAGATTAATACTCAAATGTAAACAGGCTGAAGTTTCTACTAAAAGCAACAATATTGAAACAGATTGTAAAGGTGGAAGATTTTTTCTGAAAAGATAGAATAACTACAAATATTTCTGAAATACAGAAGACCTGAGTGATCTTTAGAAATGGAGTAACATAAATATAATAATATAAAGTGTGAGGATGCACACATAGGAACTAAAAAATCTGGGATCTTGGAAGTAAGAAAGAGGAGGAAGATTTCAGATCAGGTGACAGCAAAGCTGTAGAAAGGTCAAAGGTCAACACTGAATAAACCAGGTTAGTCACATTCAAGAGAAATGAGGAAGAGTGACTGTGGTTTTAAAAAAAGCCTCACGTATTCTGATGAGTATTCTGAGACACACATGTAACACTAAGAGATATAGAAACTTAGTTTCTAGATTACATTTCTCTTTATCTCACAATCATGGTTGCTAAAGGGACTAATATTTTTAAGTTCTTTTGAAGTAAGTGAAAAAATCTCCCAAAACTATGACGAAAAATGCTACATATTGTAATAAGCAACTGGTACCGGTGGCAAACTTGGTAAGAGAAGATTTATTGTGAACATATTTATGCTAAACAAAAAAATTATCAAGTAAAAATAATGTATTTCATAAGCACACCAACTCTTTTACAAGTCAATTGATCTGTTATGTTCCTAATTCCCATTTTTTACTGATTAATCTCTTTATTTACACATAAAGGACAAACTGATATAAATTGAAATCTATCTATATATTCTGTTCTTTATCACTGGAATAAGACTTTATTAATCCACTCAGCCATCTTGCTGAGGACAAGATTGTCTTCTAAAGCATTTCAACAAAACATCAGTAGATTATGTAATTCTGACTTCAAGATTGCTTAACATCTCAAACCAATTGCCAAAAACTGGAGAAGAAATTTTAACTTTTGCACGTACAAGTATTGGAAACTTAACATGTGAGTGCACACACACACACAAATCACCAGCAGATCTCTAGTTCAGTCAACAAAACTATGCTGATTTATGCTCTATATCTAGTCTGATGCATGCAAAATGTAAAAATTCATTGCCTCTGTACAGAGGACAAAAAAAAGAGCATACCCTGTGCACTGTGCTTTTTCCAAAATTCCTGGTGGAAAGAGAGGGAGGGTAAATGGCTCAACTTATTTTGTTAAATACTATGATAAGACTTAAATGTCTATTCCTAATTCTTAGTTAAAAGTACAGTATTCTGAAGTTGTATGATAATACAGATATATGAAGGTAAAACAAGGAGTGGGTGACTCCTTTAGTATTCCAATGCAGTTCCTTCTGTACAATATGCAGCAGAGTAATAGTGGAATTTGTGAGAGATCATAAATCTTTCTGCAAGCATGTTATCATATTTGCAATATCTATAATGAATCATAGAAAGAGCTGTCACTGATTGCTAATGTCATTCTACAAATAAATTCCCTCTATACCACAGAGCTCACAGAATGTGAAAGCAACCAAAGTGGAGAGCCCACTGGGGACTGGGCATGGACAAAGGCCAGGTGACGTGCTGTCAGAAGATCCTTTCACTGCCTTTTGTCCATAGAAACTGCCACTGACTCCCATGAGGCCATCCAAGGATGGTTACCTGCCATTCCCCACCAGCCTCCAGATGGACAGCACCTACTGCCTTTAACAAACCACGTTCCAAACAGTTGCTCCTGTGCACAACCAGCACATGTCTGTCTGCACTACCTTAAGCAATGCTGGAATCCTTAGAAGAAAGCCCATTTGGGAATGTGATCCATCTAGTAAGGCAGAGTTGCTAGACACAAACAACTGGGCTTTTACTTTTTTAGTAAAATGTATGACAGCACTTGTGACTGCCTGCTAGTGACTAGGGTTTTCGGTTTCAGTGCAACTTCCCCACATTAAATTACGGTAGAATTTAGCTATTGTATGTAAGGTTTGTATCTGCACCCAGATATACATCAGTCTTTATATTATGCTTGCTTAACTCCTGGGAACACTTTGGAAGGTGATGGAATAACAAATCCTGAAAGCCCTTTCCAGGCACATGAAGAACAAGAAGCTGATCAGGACTAGTCAGCATGGATTCACAAAGAAGAACCTGATAACCTACAATGAAGTGACTGGCTTGGTAGATATGTGGAGAGCAGTAGGCATTGCTCATTTGACTGTCTCCCATGAGATCCTCACAAAGAAGTGGTTGAAGTATGGGCTAGTTGAGCAGATAGCAAGGTGGATTGAAAACAGAATGGTTGGAGGGGATTGTGGTCAGTGGCATGAAGTCTAATTGGAGGCCAGTAACTAGCAGTGTACCCCAGGGGTCAACAGTGGGTCCAATGCTGCTCAACGTCTTCATTCATAGTCTGAATGACAGAGCAGAGTGTACTCTCAGTAAGTTTGCTGGTGATAGAAAACTGGAAGAAGTGGCTGGTACACCAAAGAGTTATCATGTCATCCAGAGGGACCTCAACTGGCTGGAGAAATGGCCTGACAGGAATATAAGCCAGCAATGTGCTCTTGCCTCAGAGAAGGTCAGCAGTATCCTGGGCTGCATTTGGAAGAGTCTTAACAACACCTCAAGGGAGGTGATCCTTCACCTCTCAACATTGTTGAGGCCACCCTGGGAGCAGCATGTCCAGTTCTGTGATCACCAATACATGAGAAAGTTGGAGCTCCTGGAGAGAGTCCAGACAAGGGCCACTAAGATGATGAAGGGACTGGAGAAACTCCCCTAAGAGGAAAGGCTGAGAGGGCTGGGACTGTTCAGCCTGGAGAAAAGAAGGCTCAGGTGGAATCTCATTAAGCTGTACAAATACCTGAAGGGAGGCTGCAAAAGCAACTGACCCGGACTTTTTCCACTGACATGGCAGGAGATCATTGGCACTAACTGAAATACAGGAGTGTCCTTCTGAACATCAGGAAACACTTTTTTGCTGCGAGGGTGAATGAGCTTCTCAAAAGCTGCCTGGACATGGTCCTGGGCAAGTGGCTCTAGGTGGTCCTGCTTGAGCAGGGGAGTTGGTCAAGATGACCTCCAGAGGTCTCTCCCAACCTCAGTCAGTCTGTGATTCTGTGAACTTCATAGAAGAGACTTGTATAATCTGTTGGGTTCTGTTAGTGCTACAGCTGTAATTTCATGCACTTAAAAATGCTACAGAAGTTCTGAATTGGATGTTGAAAGCAGAAGAGTGCTGGCTAATAAAGGCATTGGAGCTCTAATACTGTATTTAGTCAATATCGAGTTTCTTTTTGTTTCTCTCATTTTAAAAATTTAAAGGTAGGGATTTATTCTCCACTAACCTTACTGTCTCCACTTTTCTAATGTAGTATTAAATATGTATGTATCATTTCTTATTTAGACCTAGAGATACTAAGGAATAAAATCTTCAGTATAGGCAGTACCTTTCATCCCAGGGAAACAGCAAATTAGACTTATACAGGATAGATTTAAGGATTCTTTAAGTGGAAATAATACTTCTAAAATGGATATAGCACTGCTTTTATGAAAGGTCTCTTAATAGTCTAGTTAAAGAATTAACTAGGACTATTGTACCCATTTGAAACTGTCAATAAATTGCTAAATAGAGTGTAAACACTCCATGTGTAGTTCAGTCAGGTCACTATAATAAGTAGTATAATTTTTTCAGACAGGATCATAGTCAAACACATTCTTGTAGGTTAGAAAACATGATTTAATAGTTACCCCACCTTGAAATACCTAAATTTTTAGAAACCACAGGTGTTAAAGAACATGGATTAATCTATCATCCAAAAACCAGCAAATTATGTAGAGCTCCCTGTTTCATGCTGGTGAATGCATCAGGTTTTGTATATCTCAAGGGAAGAATGCCACCTGATATGTCACAACTCCCTGCAAACTGTGCCTTTCCATTCAAGTCGTGAGCCAAATGGGCTATCTTGCAAGCATCACAAAGAGCTTCTCCTAAAGTAATTCAGAATAGCATTATTCATGTATGCTTCTGTTACCTTAAATAAATACACAGGTACATTAATTTAAGAAAGTCTGTACTGCTCTGATGGCCTTTTATCAAGATGGGACTTGCAGGGCCCCTCAACACCTCACAGCACAGGCGTCTACTACTTAATTAGTGGGGTCTATGAACATGAGTGCAGGCAAAGGCACTTCAGCTTACTGACCTGTAAGATATCCCACAAAGTGGGAGAGACTTCTGGCATGCTGGGTCTGTATACAGCAGATGTGCCTCCAGATGATAGGGGAAGAATCCTGAGGTAGTGAAAGGCTGCTGCCTTTAAAATGTACCTTTCGCAAGCCTTTCAGAGAGCACAGGATCTTGCTGGAAACCCACCTGCTTCAGTCACATAGAAGCACTTCTCTGCTAAGTGACCCACATGTCACATAGGAAATGGGGGAGGTATCATATTCAGAGAATTAACTCAATGGATATGCGGAATAAGGAACATAAAGCATTAATTCTCCAATGGTTTCACAGTATAAATAGTTCCCATTACTCCTCTAGCCTCTAGAGAATCAAATGGAAACACCTTTTTTTCCATGTTTTGCCTTTTTTTTTTTTGGTTTTTTTTTTGGTTTTTTTGTTATGGTGCTTCTGGGGATGTAAATCATGCTTCCTTCACTGTTGTTTTCCTGTTTTACTCTGCTTCTCCTCTGAGAGTTATCCCTAGTTTTGTCCTCTGAGTGACTACAAGTAAGCTGGGTAAGATCTGATTTGATTTGTTCAAAACCTTTAGCTGTATGCAGATTATATATTCAAAGTTTGCAGATTACCAATTAAAACAGAAACAAACTGTTTCTTGAGAAAAAAATCAGTTTAGGTATTTGGTCAGTGCCTGAAACATAATCTTAATTATTTCTAACTCTTACAATGATACTCTACATCCTAAAACAAAGTGAAAATTTTTGAATACCTAAGATAAAAAAGTAGAATCTGATTTCTTTGACAGAAAAAGGAAGATATTTCCTTGAGGGATATTGCTGCCTCCTGATCAAATAACTCCTCATACAGACACCTGGGGGCAGTAAGTCTTCACTATCTGTCTTTCTAATTTATGCTTCTTATTCTCTCAAAGCAAGACAAATAAAAAAAACTCAAAAAGGAAACTACTACGTTATCAATAGCCATTTTACATACAGGATGTAGAGTGCTACAGGCTTTATATAATTGCTAAATCATGTACAGCAGTCTCATTATTTGAAATAACTATACTGAAGGTAGATATGAAATGCTTTTGCATTCTTTTATTGCCATTGAAATTATTTCAATGGTGGTTTGAACATATTAGGGCCTATCATAAGATACAGAAGAAATTCCTTAATGTTCCTTTAAATGCTACATGACCTATTTTTAATTTTAACCTTCCTGATGTGCTCTGCTGTGCCTTAAACATCAGCTTTCCCCTTAAGTACAATGCACTGTCTTCCAGCTAAAAATGGGATGATGTGTCAGTGTACCCTATAGGCTGATACTGAAAACACCATTATGAGAGGGTTGACTCCTTTGAAATATTTTGAAGTTCTTTCTACCACAAAGCTTCATCTCCTTAAAAAACAAGGTGCCTTGTACGGCTATTCCAGACGTACAATAAATAAGAAATCCTTTAATAAGTTTGAGGTGTCTTTAGAAATTACCATTAATAGTGTTTCTACAAATGTCTTCTTTTAGATCCATTACTTTCAGAATGTAGTAGGTCTAGAAACAAATGTATGCATCTTTAATATGTCACTTTCTGTATTTAATCTTAGTAACCACACAATATGATTTATATTGTGTGGTTTATATATATATATATGATTTTTATATATGGCCACTGTAGGAGAAGACCAGGCTCAGGAGCACCTAAGGAACCTGAAAGTGCACAAGTCCATGGGACATAATGGGATGCACCTGCGGGTCCTGAGGGAACTGGCAGATGAAGTTGCAAAGCCACTATCCATCATATTTGAGAAGTCATGGCAGTCTGGTGATGTTCCCACAGACTGAAAAAAGGGGAACATCACCCCCATTTTTAAAAAGGGTAACAAGGAAGACCTGGGGAACTACAGGCTGGTCAGTCTCACCTCAGTGCCAGGCAAGATCATGGAGCAGATACTCCTAGAAACTATACTAATGCACATGGAGAATGAGAAGATGATTGACAGACAAGTTTCTGGAGACTTTGTGCTACAGAGAGACAATGTCCCCTTTGAGTGTGATCTAATATTAAAGAGGTACTCATTCATCAGCACATACTCTCATTGAATTTCTAGGCAGTGTAATGTTTGGATATTTTTATTTGTTTGCTTGCTTGTTTTGGTCTGGGTTGTTTTTGTTTTTGTTTTTGTTTCTGTTTAAAATAACTAGACTCAGACAATTTAAAGAATGATGTGAGAAAATTCCCAAGTTCTGAAACAACATATTTGTCTTTTCAGTCTGCACTTTACATTCCTTCCAAATTATCTATGCCTTTGACTCTCACACTTATGCCTCTAAGTCACTCCTTAATCCTTATGGGGGAATTCAACCTGCCAGATGTCAACTGGGAATACCACACAGCTGGTACAAACAGGTCCAGAGGATTCCCAAACCAGCTGGATGACAACTTCTTGGTACAGGTTCTAAGGGAGCCGACCAGGAAAGGTGCATGCCTTCCTCACCTTAGTTGCTTGTCAACAGAGAGGGTCTTGTGGGTGAAGTGGTGGTTGGTGGCTGCCTTGGCCACAGCGACCATGAAACAGTCAAGTTCAAAATGTATGGTAACAACAGGAAAACTACCAGCAAGACCTCAACTCTGGATATGAGGAGAGTGGACTTCAGGTTGCTCAGGGAACTACTTAGTAAGGTATTGGGAAAAAGATGGTGAACATGCTGGGTTCCACCGGTGCTGGTCACTTTTTAAGTACCACCTCCTAGTAGCTCAGGAGCGGGCAGTGCCAAAATGCCAGAAGTCAAGCAGTTGAGGCAGAAGGCCGTCTTGGCTGAGCAGAGATCTTCTTCTAGAACTAAGGCAGAAAAAGACAGTGTATGGCCAGTGGAAGCAAGGTCAGGCAACATGGGAGGACTACAGAGATGCCGTTTGTCACTGCAGGGAGGAAATTAATGTGGCCAAAGCTCAATTAGAGTTAAAGCTGGCTAGTACTGTGAAAGACATTAAAAAGGGCTTTTTAAAATACATTAACAGCAAAAAGCTGACCAGGACTAATATTGGCCTGTTACTGATGAGCATGGTCACCTCACAAACAGAGATGCAGACAAAGTAGAAACATTCATCAATGCCTTCTTTGCCTTGGTTTTCAATGCCAAGGATGGGCTCAGGAACCTGCAGAGCCCTGGGCTAGAGAGCCATGACTGTGAGAATGATAAACTCCCTACCAGCCCTGAACTTGTGTCGGATTTGCTGCTCCAGCTGGATCCCTATAAGTCAATGGGCCCTGATGGGATCCATCCAAGGATACTTAAAGAGCTGGCAGATGTCAAAGCGAGACCTCTGTCAATGATCTTTCAATGCCCTTGAGAATCTGGAGAGGTCCCAGTTGACTGGAAGCTGGCAAATGTTGTCCCAATCTTCAAGAAAGGCAACAGGGAAGACCCTGGAAACTGCAGACCTATAAGTCTCACTTCTGTACCTGGCAAAATTCTGGAGAAGATTATTCTGGGAGTTATCAAAAAACACCTGTAAGACAATGCAGTCCATGTGTTCATGAAAGGAAAGTCCTGCTTAACAAACCTAATTTCTTTCTATGACAAGCTTACCCACCTAGTTGACCAAGGGAAGCCAGTAAACATAATTTTTTTGGACTTTAGTAAAGCCTTTGATACTGCCTCTCACTGTATCCTGCTGGATAAAATGTTGTGGTGGTTTCACCCTTTTGGCTTGCAGCCAAACACAGCTTGCTCTCTCACTCTGCCCTGCTCCAGGGAGTAGGGGAGAGAATTGGAAGGAGAAGGGCAAAGATAATCATGGGTTGAGATAAAAACAATTTACTA
>NW_010311346.1:14942-50099 GCF_000700745.2 Antrostomus carolinensis | reverse complement strand
CCTCCCCGATCTCAGTGAAGGACTTGGACTGGTGGCTGGATGTTTTAGCTCATTAGGAGATCTTTAGCACAATAAGACTGTGGGAATGCTTATCTCCAGCATATGAGCCTTCCTGTCTCAGTATAGTTCTTACCCCTCTCCCAGGACCTGCACACCCCCAATATTCCTGCTAGAAGATCAGCTTTTCTGGGGAGAGAAAAGAAAGTTTCTGGCTGGGAAGAACTGTTTTGCAGCACCCCAGCCTTGTGAGGAAGCCTTCAGGATGAAGCCAGGGTTAAGCTGTAAGCTGGCAGCACTGGTGGGAGCACTGGGCTGTACAGAGCAGAACAGACTCAGGTACACAAGTGCCACAGGCTGCATCTACACCAGTAAGAGAGTGCCAGGACAGGCTCAAACACTATCCTGAGGTTGTTCACCAATGGCTAGCGTGCTCTCTGACAGGCATTTGGGTTCATGCCAGCTAACACTCCCTAAGCCAATGCTCCAGCACGATTCAGGAGTCTGTAAGTAAAATAGATGAGGTCACCCCTGAAGAGTATTTAGCTGTCTTGGTGCAAAATGCTTCTAAGGTCAGGAAGCAGGCTATGGGCTATTTTATTTACTAGTCCAAATGTAGTGATGGATACCACAATAGTGATGACACTTCATGGCTTTAACATCTTTTAGTACCATGTGCATTCAGCTTTGTAGTGGTACTACGTGGTGAAATATCTACCTTTAACATGATGGAATTGTGCATCCAGCCACACGTGTGGTTGTGTGCGTGACTGCCATGGATAAGCTGGGAGAAACGCTCGTGTTAGGACAAGTAAGCATGCACATCTTATAGTGGAGTATCCATCTCTCTAATCTTCTTCCTCTAGAGGGCTATTTAAAATGGGTTTTTTAGCAGTATAAAGATGCAATATTGTGCTCAATATTTCTTAGGAGTGTTTGTGGCAGGAAAAATGTTCTCCTACTGCCTTACTCCTGAGAAGCATAAGGGAAATAAAGCCATTGGTATTAGTGCCTGGACTCTGAAGAGATGCCGTTGCAATTTTGTGACTACTCTACAGAGACCTGTTCATCAGCATGAGATTTTTAATTGTTCCAAACCAATCCAGAATTCAGTTAATTGTGTGTCTTTTAAAAACTCCCTTTCTGCATAAAAGTAGATTAAAATATTGCTTTAATATGTTCCCCTTATACATGGTTGCATTGCTGGGTAGCCATGTCTGTTATCCTTATTTTGCTTTGTAAGTTTTACTTGAAACAGAAAGACATAAATATCTCAGCAGACACAGGATATGCAACATTCATTTGTACCTTTGCATCTACTTATCTGTTTATGTCCCTACCTATAACACTCATATAGCCCTGCTCACCATCATGCATTTGGGCCAGGATTATAAATGTAAATAGGCTGGTACTTTCTTGGCTTTTCAAACACAGATCTCTGCTGTCTCTGTTTTCCGTGCAGAAGGCAGCAAGGTCTCAGCAGAGGGTGGAAGAGGGGGATGCTGTTGACTACCAGGACGGCTGCTAGGCTCTTGCGAGTGTGCACCTCTGAGCAGCACAAAATACTCCTGTTTCTAACACAAATATAACAAAATGTAGTCAACTGCAAAAATTTGAAAGGTGAGATTTGTTTAAAATTAAAGAAAGGAAGATGATTCTCCCCACATACTTTTCTTCTAGCTGTGTCATGATTGCCTTTGGATTCTGTGGTCTCAGGATTGGAATTGTTGCAATTCTGGACTTCAGACAAAGCCAAAGCAAAGAACAAGTCATGAGCAGGGTTTTGTCCTGGATTCTCTGATAACCCCACTGAGGCCAGAAGTGTTCAGCTCTGTGGAGCTTTCAGTTCAGTCCACATTCACATTTGTACTGGGATCAGACTTGTTGAGACAGGGTTATTTTTTTCCGTTGCACTTCACCATTAATGAATGCAAAACCTAATCTGATTAATAACCAGAATGTTGCAGGCCCCAACTGACTCAGGAATAAATGATTAGCCACTGGAACTTGCTGTCAAAAAGAAATGATTGAGGACATGAACTGAATAGGATTAAATACATTTGAAATCAGAATTTTAAAACATGTAAGCAGAAAAGTGTGATACACTGAGCATAACCCAATCACTGACTGTTAGTTAGGAACTAACTTCCCCATTGAGCAGGTTCTTCTACAAATGTACACTTTTATTATATTTCACTATATTATTTCTTATTAATTTTGTTCCATTTGGTTCCAGGGAGAGGGAGAAGGAGTATCAAGGAAAAAGCCAGCAGACTTTGGACTCCATTGGAAACTGCCAGGAATAACTTTCCAATTTCCTCAGTATAGGGAGAAATAATGGTCCTGAAAATAGGGGTCTGATACTGCATGCCCAGAGGCAGCAGAGCCAGCGCTGCATCAGTGCACCCTGTGAAGGGGCAATGGCATTAGGGAGTAGCAGTGTTGTAGTTTAACTTGGCTGGCTTTAACTAAGAAAAAAATTATCTCTGTCCACCTGAAATCAGGACAAGCAGGTACCAGAGGCAGGTTTTATCAGGCAGTTTGGACACTGGCTGGGGTGCTGGCAGCTGCTTGGGCTGAACTTTCCAATCTGCCCGAAGCACAGCCCTACTCCAACCACAGAAAGGGAACCACTACCTAGGCAAGCTGTCAGTCTGTCTTAGTCTGGTAATATCCCTTTTCCTAGTGAAATTTCTGCGATTTTTAACATGTAATCTATTTTGATAATCCTAATTCATGTTTGTTGCTTAACAACTATTAAACTTTTTAGCATGTAAACAGGTCTAAAAAAAACCCCAATTATTAAAAAAAACCCCAATTTATACATTTTTTGTGTGTGTTACATCAGCCTTTAATCTTTCATTTCAGAAAATGTGATGTGAAAGAACCAGACCACCTATAGTGGAGTTTTGTATTGGAAATCAACCTAAATATAGCATCAGGTCTGGTCATTTGCAAGTATTCTGCCAAATACATTGTGTCAAATGTTTTACACCAAATGGCAACTCATTACAAGAGTTGTGCCATGCACAGAAATCATCTGCCTCTGTGACAGATCATCAGGCATTAACAAAATTTAATACTTGAATCCTGGAAGTAAATCCTGGAATTGCAAGCCCAAGAGAGAATTTTCTTCTGCACATTGCATGCCAGTCCTTTTCTGAATTATTATCACAGATGGTGAAAAATTCCCATGGCCTTATCCTCATGTTCTTTTTCATTCTGAATGGAGTCCTTTGTGAAATACCAGCATGGCTGCATATGTTTGAACTGACTGTCCACTTAAATGTATGCTGCACGTCAGTGGTGTGGTCTCTGAGATAGAGTGTTAGGCTCTGTTTCAGGAGGTTTAGAACAATTTATTTTCACCCTAAGGCCACTGAAACCTTGCTTAGTATTTTCTCTGCTAGACTACACCACTAAACTAGAATGGTCAGAGCTGAAACACAGTCCGTCATGCTGTGCTTAATCCAATAGAGCTGCAAGCTTCAAAAGACAATTCCAGCCTTTCCTTGTCCTCCATACCCAGCTCCATGTGCCCATCACTTCCCTCATGTCTCCCCAGTGATCTTTTAGAGTTAGTGAGACCTGCTCACTGATCCACTCAAAAATGTTGTACGGCTGGCTCTGTGATCTCTTGGTCATTGGTCTGATAGATGACCTCAGACAAGATGCTTCAACTTCCTCTCCCTCCCACTCATGTGTCTACGAATTGGAAAAATTATAGTTATGAGGTCCTTGTAATTAGTTTCTATCCTGGTGAAAGATCTTCAATGGTAGTCTTTTTCTCAGTAATTAGGGTGAGGTTATTTAACTGATAAGAAAGCCACATTTAAAATTATTCCTGTTATCGTACATCCTAGACCTTAGATGTTGTTATATTTGTATCATTAGCTATATAATGACCATTTGTTACTGGAAATAATAGGTATTCAGAATGAATTTTGAAAGTACAAAGTATCAGGGATTTATAAAAGAAATCACAGGAGCTGCAAGTATTCTTACACTGGGTGTGAAATTTTATATCTGCTATAAATTTGGGATTAAAGAACGGCTCACATATTGCAGTTAAGCAGCCGGTGAATTTCAGAAGGGGTATGGGGGGAGCTGGGCAGAGAGAGGGCAACCTTTCTGGCATGCCTGCTGTTTGTTACATGATAGGGGCAGAGCCGCCTGCCCTGCCATCCTGCCCTCATCCCTCAGCCTCCCACCCCTGCACAGGGCTGGCCGCTATGGCTGTGCACTGCTTGCATTGGTAACCCCTGTGTCATTTACCTCAAGTTCTGTTGATGGGGCAGTATAAAACAGCTGGAGTGTGCTTATGGACTTGGCATTTAATGGGCTTTTTGGTGAGTAGTGGCACAAGCCTTAAGTATCTGGTACTGGTACATGGTGTACGAGCTGTATTGAAATGGATCCGTTCCACAGGAAATAGGATTTTATGCTTCCTAATTAAGCAATTAATTTAAGTTTTGCCTACTATTTTGCAAATGTCAGGGGACAAAACTGAGAACAAGTGCATGCTGTATTTGCATCAGGAACCGAGGGTTAAAGAATTGTGCAAAACTGATAGTACGCAGAGCTGATTCCCAGATAGTTAACTTTACTTTTTTCTTCTCTGATTTGATATAAACTGGTTTGAATCCCCCCAGCAAAATTATAATACAGATTTAAAGAAAGTCTTGGCTGACTGATCTCTGAGTGTCCTTGAAAGTCCTTCTTTATTCTTATTATGATTCTGTTCTTTTCCACTGGGAAAAACATGCTGTCCTGTAACTCTAAACTCATAAGAGACAAATGTCAAGAAAACTTGGATGGTTAAATACAAATTGATTTGCACGGTCTGAGACTGACAGCTGTTTCATACAGTCTGGGCCACTCTATGGAAATTTGGAAAAACTAATAACCAGCAAAATCAGTCTTGAGTAAAATATGTGTGTTCCATTCAAATGATACTAATTTTATCCGCTGTAAACAAAGTCTTCAATAAACCTTGATTCATTCACAGAAAAGAAATCAACACTTTTGCTTAATAAAGTGATAGCAAACTTTTTTAGTATGAGCACGTATTCATTTACCATACATTATTTTATTATTATACGTATCTATGTATGTAGATAATTAGAAGCCTAATCCAGAAAAGCCCGGAGAGATTTTGTGCTGGGTGTTACATCAGTTCTGCACCACTGAGGAGCCCACTTTATTTATCATGAATCCCCAGGAAAGCAATGAAGGCAGTCAACAAGCTGCTTTAAACAAGTGGAAAGGTTGTGGTTATGCATGTCTAAAATGTGCCATTGAAAAAGATATGATTGCCCATTTTATGGCATGTTGGACTTCACACGGAGTCTGCTTCTAGCAAGGAACATTTCTAAGGTATTGCATGCAATAAATGAATCCTCTAGGCTCTTGTTTTCAGTGTTTCATGCACTTCTTTAGTGTGAAAATTTCTGTGGAGACTTCATGAGCTAAAAATTCTCTGAGGTGAGGTGCTGAGATGCTAGGAAACAAAACTGATAATGTTCTACCTCTAGGCATCTGTACTCCTGCTCTTCTGTATTCAAAAATCAATGTATGACAAAGATGTGGTTTTAGAAGGTCCACTGTGTGCAAGTGGCTATTAAGATGGTATTATGGTATCCTAGGCAAATTAGCATTTGTTAAACATATTGGCAGTATTACTATCATGACGTATGCCTGGCATTTGAGTAGCAGGAATCTATCTGAAACGGAAGGTGTCTGCTTCATGGGTCAGTACTCTGCTGAAATTTGTAGAGAAGTGAACTGAAACTAAATAGTTATTGAACTCAGTGCAATTTGGTCCCTACATTTCCCTTGTAAACCTGAGACTGAGGAAAAAGCAGCAGTTGACTGAGGAGGCTTATTCAACAAAAACAACTGAGGTGATGCAGATGGCTTCATCATGCAAATAAAAACATGCAATAGTAGCACACCTGCAGTGTGCTAAAGTGCCCAGTGTGTATGTGGCAGCAGCTCCACAGGCCGTGTACTCTGTGTTTTGAAACTAAATCTTTCTTCCTCCTATTGACTTATTGCCCTCTGGTACATCGAGTTGGCTGCTGGAGATGCTTTCACTAAGTACAAAGTCAATTGAGTGTAAGTGGTGATGAAGAAAACGTTGTGTGATTAATATTACAGTTCAAGCTCTTCTGATCAGTCACAGAAAGAGCAATCAAATAAACTCAACTTCATTTCGAAGAATCACACACTGTTAACGGTGGAGAGTCTGCCTGGAGCCCGAAGGGAAAAACAAGCCACTTGAGGCAAATCTCTCTTCTTTTACATAGAACAAACTAGCTGAGCAGTGTTAAAAGCTGCCTATTGATTTGTGCCAGTCTGAAAGCCATGCAGTGATGTAAATGAAAATGTGTCAAGTGTCAATATTGATTTTTTTTTTCTTTTTCTTCTTCTCTTTTTTTAAAGCAAGGCCACCCCTCTTGGGAAATACTGTTAGCTATACTGCTAGACTTGTCAGTGAGTGAAGTAAGACCCTTTTCCACAAGACTACATATGTCCAGACATCAAATTTCCTTCTTTTACTAAGGTAATGTGGACAGCATGCTGAGAGCAGCTATATTGACAAAGTTTCTTTTCTGAGAAAATTGTTAGGTGAAGAAAAAGAAATTACAAAGAGAAGAAATCAAATATTAGAGAAGATAAATTTACTAGGCTGAGCTTGAGGTGTAATATTTGCAGAGTAAACCCACATTTTAAAAAAATCTTTGCTTGCAATAAATTTGTGCAATATAAATTGTGCTTGGCAACAGCCAAGGAGAAGGAAAGGATAGGAAGGGAGACCTGCTGTCCTTAGAGAGGTGTGCACTCAGCTGAAGTAGACCTGGCAAGAGTTTCCCTTCGGAAAGACAGAGGCCACAGCAAGAGGACCTACAAGAATCTTTCTTTGAGTAAAGGCTAGCAGATCAGAAATGGGTGATCCCTGAAGGATAATCCAAATGTACTATTTTTTGAGTTTGTATCATCCTCAGCTAGGGATATACAAAGCAATTTAGAAAAATACAGATGTCAGTTGCCCATTTATTTCCCCTGAAGAATCAAATGCAACTGCAATAACCACTGTTCTCAATATCAATGCTACAGCTTTTTCTATTAAATGACAAACTGGAACTAGGCTCTTTTAACCAAAATTTCTGCCTTGCTACTTCTTAGCAAGTAATATTCTTCTAGATCCTTAACAAAGACTCCTTTTTTATAGGCAAAATAAATTCTTTTCAATCTCTGCCACCAAATTTGGCAATTAATTGCCTAAACTCACTTAGAGGTGACAACAGAATGTAGCAGACAGCTCAGATCTTCTAAGAATTGAACCAAAGCCCACAAGGGACAGCTGTATTTAGTGTGGAGGTAGCCTTGTGACAGATGCTTTTTACTTTATTGGCACCTAGGTCTTTGGATACTTCCACAGCCCCTGGCTTTGACACCTGGACAGAAGAAACACTGCTCCATCTATGGTGGTGGCTTCATTCTTTCCATTCTTCCACCCCTACTGGCCTCATTCTATGACAGAAAAACATTTATCCTGACTCTATATCTGCCCCTGAGGAATCTTCACCTCAGCTGTAGTTTTCCAAGGGTGACAAAAGAACTGTTTCAAACTGAAAATAAATTAAAGGATAAAAGAAATTCTAAATTTTATAGGGAACCAAACCAAGTACCACACCAGCAAACTGTAAGTCTTCCAACCAGTGGCAGAAAAAGTGCCCCAAACTAGGAAAATGCTGTGGCTAATCAAAAGTGAAACCCCAAACATATTGAGTGTGTGGAAATACTCCTATCGATTTCATGTTGATCAGGTTGAGGTTCAGGTTCCAGCTGATTAAAATAAAAGTTCATTTTTAAGACTTCAGCAAATTGAATTTGGCCTTCTATTAAGGGCTGCAATTGAGTTATAAATGGATGCCTGGTTATTTGGGCTGATGAACTGAAAATAATTGAATGCAAGATGTACACATGGTTGCTTTTTTATTTTTCATCATCTTAGACAGGCTTTTGACCCTTTTATTTTCTTTTCCTTTCTCTTTCTTTTTAACTTTTTGTTGTCAAACAAAATGAGAAAGATAAATGTAGTTACTTTTTTTTTTTTTTTTTTAAAGAAGAAACAAGAGGATAATAGCATCTTCTGTATATATAATCACAAATCAGGAAAGTAAGGCAATACTCAGGTTGTTCATGCGTTCTACCTGGTTTGTCAGGCAGGCTGCTTTCAATTTTGTGTTATAACCATTCAGACTCATTATTAAAACTCAGGCAGAGGGAGGTAGAAGAAGATATAAAATTATTCCACTGCTATGTTGTGTACATAATGTGCATAGATATTGACTCAGTAGGATTCTACAGTAAAAGAAATTAACAAGAAATATGAAAGGCAAAACATTTATACATTGGAAGCATTTTATAAATCTGTTTTTAAAATGTATGAATGGGAATGATCTGACATTAACTACTTTCCAAACATTTTACTCTTGTCTTAATAATGTTCTTTGTGTGAATTATTTTATTTTGTCAACACAACAATTTCCAGTGCTGTCTCACACTTTTCTGGGAACAACAACTGAAAATAGAGATTTCAGTCAACTTTGAGAACACCTATTTCTTCTGTAAATCTTAAGAACTAAAGAGAAGAAGGGCTGTAGCTTGAATCCACTTAGATACTCAGGCATGTAGAAGATAGCCACTGACATGTAGAGGATTTAACTAATATCTCCTAGACTCCTCAATCCTTGGTGCGGTGCTCCACCTTGGAACTGCACAGGAAGGCAGCTGACCTAACCAGGAATGAAACGAAGGAGAAAGAAGCATCTGCTCCTGGCCAAACAGACATCTTTTCTTGATATTGTTGGCTGCAAACTCACCCTACAGCTAGGTGCCAAAGCGTTCTCTTTGTATTTGATGAACCAGACACAATTATATTTCATATTTTTCCTTGATATTTCTTTCATCCATTCATTCATTCATTCATTCATTCATTCATTCATTCATTCATCCGTTGTGAATAGAAACTTGTGATTAATAATTTCTTCTGGACCGAGGACTTGAACGTTGACAAGTAAGCTGAGTGACCTAGCTGTTGGCAATACTTAATCCTGTAACTCTTAACACTGGCCTTAAACATGTTCCGAAGGCACATTTGTGATCCAGCACAGGTAGAAAAATGGGTAGAGGTTTGCCTTGTTTGAAAATTCAGCTTTAGGGACTTGAGGTCTTTGGTTTGTGCTAGGACTCTTAGCTGGGGTGCCGTCACTTCTCTTTAAGCCTGCCCAAGAAGTTCTAACATCTCTTCTGCCCCACAGGAAGAGGAGCCAATCTAACACCAGTTCAACATAAAAGCAACACAGTTGTAGCTGATTCCTGAGCTTTCTGAGACACTGTTTGACTTTTGGGGATACCTGGCAATGTTCTGATCTCATGATGACCTAGCAGACATTCAGGACCAGAAGCTGCCCCAATGCAGACACAAGTTGCAGCAAATGAGGGAAGACCTCTTTTATTGGAAGTCCTCCTGCTGCAGCTAACTAGTCGTCTGGAAGGTGAGGGCTCACATGTTTCACTAGCCATGGCAGAGGGAAGGACTCAGTAACATGTTTTACTCAGAGCAGTCACTGCTTTAACTAACAACTAATCTTTGAAGCAAAGAGCAGAAAACAGGTCTCTTTCCCAGCTGAGTGCCCTAATTGCTACCCTATGGTCATGCTCTGTCCTGCTCTCTGGCCCAAGGAATCTTTACTGGCACTGTTGATCTGCTTGACAGTAGGAAGGCTCTAAAGAGGGATCTGAACAGACTGGATTGATGGGCCAAGGCCAACTGTTGAGGTTCAATAAGGCTCAGTGCCAGGTCCCACACCTGGGTCACAACAACCCCATGCAACGCTACAGACTTGAGGAAGAGTGGCTGGAAAGCTGCCCATCAGAAAAAGACCTGGGGGTGTTGGTCAACAGCCATCTGAATCTGAGCCAGCAGTGTGCCCAGGTGGCCAAGAAGGCCAATAGGATCCTGGCTTGTACAGGAATCGTGTGGCCAGCAGGACTAAGACAGTGATCATCCCCCTGTACTCGGCACTGGTGAGGCCGCATCTCGAGTATTGTGTTCAGTTTTGGGCCCCTCACCACAAGAAAGATATTGAGATGCTGGAACATGTCCAAAGGGCAACAAAGCTGGTGAAGGGTCTAGAGCACAAGCCTTATAAGGAGAGGCTGAGGGAACTGAGGCTGTTGAGTCTGGAGAAAATGGGGCTGAGGGGAGACCTTATTGCTCTATACAGCTACCAGAAAGGAAGGTGTAGTGAGGTGGGGGTCGGTATCTTCTCCCAAGTAACAAGCAATAGAATGAGAGGAAACAGAGTCAAGTTGCACCAGGGGAGGTTTAGATTGGATATCAGGAAAAATTTCTTGACTGAAAGGATTATCAAGCCTTGGAACAGGCTGCCCAGGGAGCCTGTGGTTGAGCCACCATCCCTGGAGGTATTTAAAAGACATGTAGATGTGGTGCTAAGGGACATGGTTTAGTGGTAGACTTGCCAGTGTTAGGTTTATGATTGGAGTTGAAGATCTTAAAGGTCTTTCCCAAACTAAACAACCATATGATTCTATGGTCCTTAATTTTTTAATGTAAAATACTTCCCTAGGAGCAACACAGAGTGCTCTGTCTATCCCTCTGTCTCTGGGTATTTGCGTATGCATGTGCATACATACACCAATCCATAGACAGAGAGACTGCAATTCTCTTGGGAGGTGAGATATGTGAGTTAGAATCCTCTTAGGCTGGACAGCAAGGGAGGATTAATTTTATTTTGTTCATAGTCTTATACTAGATGAAGGTTTTAATGGGGGGCTTGAAGGAGGATAGTAGAGCGACCTTGGGAATGTTGTATGCCTGGTAGTATTTGGCTGAATACTAAATTGCTGAAGGAGCAAGAGGATAAGTAGGGGAAAAGAGGCAAATCAATTTATCTCAAAATTGTATTGGTTAAATTAATCATTTAAATGATCCAATCTGGGTGCTTTATAAGATGCACACTTTTATGTGTAAGTCACTTGTCTTTTTTATAGATTAAATGTTTTGAAGTCAGTGTAATGATACATCCCATTTCTCAGCAGAGGACACAGAGGGTAGACATGATAATAGCTTATCTGTTTTTATTTTAAAAGGAATCGCTTTGAAATACCTTCAAGACGCAAAATAAATAAATAATAATATGGATGCAATAGCAGCTGTCTGAGAAAACTGTCCAAGAGCTCCACTTTCTCTGAGAAATCTTTATGAAAAACAACACAAACAATTGTGGTGTTTAATGTTTTCTTTGCTTCTTCAGGTGTTACATTCAGGAGTGAATTCAGAGTATAAAAGAAGAGGCTGTGCCTGAGTTTCAGAAAATGACACAATACGTGACTCACGTTTTGGAGAAAAGAGAAGGGGGAAAAACAGTACTCATTTTTCTTTCCTCTAATCCAACTCTTTAACCCTCTTTCAACACTTGCCTTATTTCAAGCACATTTCTCTGCCTTCTTGGATCTAATGCAGTCCTTAGACTCTCAGCCTTGGAAGAGAGAAGGGTTCATCTGAGTTTCATTGCTTTGGAAATGTGACTGAGCAGCAAGAGGGAAAGCAGAGGACTGTTTTGTTTAGAAGAAAAGGAGACAGACACAGGGAAGGAAATATCATGTGAATAGGAAAAAAGATTATGCACTCAAGAGACTTTAAGAACTCCAGCCCTCCTCCATTTTTTCCTCTATACACCCCATGAAATTATTCTGGCTTTGTTCCCACCTCTCTCTCTCTTTGTTCAGTGACACACAAATATGTGACCCATGCCCTGAAAGGTATCAGTTCCCATTTCCTTTCCTGCTTAACTTGGAGCAGGAGGAGGAACTGTTTGAAAAGCAATGGTTATGAAATAGATTTTTAAAGTGACCTCCGTACTTGTTGTGAACATTCATGCCAAAATAATTTAACCTGCCTGATTACTTAGAAAGAAAAGCAAATGCAAATAGACTCTGACACAGTTTAAATGTTATTTCTAATTTATTGTACTGGTTAGGAGCATATTCTAACTCAATTTGCTATGCTCTCCATTACTAGTGTAGACTTGTCAATGAGAAAAACTCTTCCCAGTGAAATAGCTGGATTCTTGCCCTTAAATAAAACAGTATTGTTTATGTCTTCTAATCAAGGATATTGTTTAAAGGGCAGATAACTGTTCCGACTTCTTTCCATTATTGACTACATGATTTATTTGCTTTTGCAACTACATTTAGATGTAGTTAGATGTGCTAAAACCTCACTTGACTGTTTATAATCTTCTCAGTGCCTTTCTCCAGTATGTGTATGCAGCACAGTCATATCAAAACAGCTAAGTATGGAGCAGAGTCCAAGCTACCGGTCAGCTGTGTTGAATAGCTCTAGCAGTCTTTTTACTGTTTGTTTTCTGCTCTGTAACAGAGCATGTAAAGACACTTAGGGAATAGTGTATTATTGGACATGAGTATAAAGACTTCATCAGCCTAATGGAACAATTAACTCAACCACTCTGCTGCTCTTGATCTGAAGAATTTTGCTTTAAGATTAGAGTGATAAGGTGCAGATTAACACCTCTGGGTCAGTGGGGCTGACGAGACATGATTTATTAATCCTCAAAGAAAACCTTAATTGGACACTGGAGCACTCTTTTCTTCATTGTTAAACACTGCCAATTCCCCTGATATTTAGGCTAGATGGTGACTATGATAGAGACTTATTGTAATTAGATGCACCAAAACTAAGGTAATGATTTTTTCCCCTGGGAACACCATGTGTTATTTTCTCCAGATGAACTGGTGCCTATGTTTGCGAACAACTGAAAAACATCCCCTACAAATGGTTATTGACTCCTCAAACATAACGTAGAGATGAGAGCTGGAGAACAGGATTCATAAGAATCCTTTGATTTAGAGGAACTGTCTTAAAACCTGGCCTTCAGAGCACAGAGAATTTACTCTGCAAGCAGGTTAATGAGCAGGTTGATTTATTCTTATTTTTTTACCTATCATTACTCATTCTTTCATCAGGTTCTTTCCAGTAAGAGACACTGATTTATAGGAAGAAGAAGTCCTCTAAGGAGTTTGGTAGGTTTTGAAACCAAATATCAGAAATTCTTTCTTTTTCAAATAAATGTGGGTTTTTTTCAGACAGTATAATAAATGGGTTCATTATAAAGCAGCATGCAGCTAAAGATGGGAGAAAAGTCCATAGGTATAAATTCTGACTACTGTACCCCAGGCTCAAGAAACAGAGCTGAGTGACTTGAGGATTCATTAAGGCACTTCATGTAGTGCAGTCCTGATGAAATAAGTTAACAGTCTCATTAGGGGGTTGGAGCAATCACTTGGAAAAAGCCTCCTTTGCTACATTTGTTTACTGTGTCACAGGAAGCACGTCCTCAGTCAACTGGGATAATCATTGTCAGCGTTTTACATAGTTACAAAACAAACTAATAAACCAGATTGTCAAATTATGTCAATAATGTCAACATCAACAAGCATATTGCTGTGTGCAGATGGGAAATTTGTAAAAAAGCCTAGATATTCGGTACAGTGTGAACAGTGTACACTGTGAGATAGTGATTTAAGACTACTGTCCGTGGGAATGTGACTTTCCACCTTGTGGCTCTGAAGCCAGGTTGCTGTCTCTATTAAACTGTCTGGTTAGACTTTTGACATTTAAGGCACTGACCAAGGAGAACTTGTATCATTAAGCATTATGTCCTGCTTCTACCCCATCACTTTACCCAGCACATTATCACACTGGTATATTAGTTGTCTTCTTGTTGCCTCTGCTGGAGTCCTCAGGATTTATTGCAGCTTCACACCTAGACTGACTTCCCAAGGCTGTAGCCAGAGAAGAGATGAGAATCAAGAAGTGTTGTCAGAATTTTTTCTGCTAAAGGCAGAGGAAAATTATATATATTCCTACTCAGCCCTGCTGGGGACTGGAGTCAACTTTTAGCCCAGTGATCCTGATGTCAGCTTTTTGAGTGACAAATCCTTTTGGCACTTGTCATCTTTGCACCAGATACCACTCCAGGGGGGAAGGGACCTGTTTGTGCTGGTAGCTGCCGAGTGCTTGTGTGATTTCACCCCTGCCCAAGCTGATACATAAGGGACTAAAGAATGAAGAGTTTAAAAAAAAATGCTATAAAACTTTCAGAGTGCTTAAATAGACTGAAGTGAAGATTGCACAAGGAAGTAAAATAAAAAGTAAAGCATTAATCTGCAGAAAGAACAAAAGATCTATTAAATTAATCAATAGGTCTTTTACAGTGGCAAATATAATTTAGTTAAAGAAAACATAGAGAGTGCAAGAAGAATATAATGAGTTTTCAACCTCTCCTAAGAGCAAGGATTAAGATGAGCATTTATTGACTGATAGGTACGTTTTTCAGAGAGGAAGATTATGCTCTGGAGAGTGGGCCTCGGATCTGTGCTAAAGTTACAGAACTCCCTGCACTGCAGAGTCCCACTTGAATACAGTCTTTGACTCACAGCAGAGATATCACCTCATCAGGAACTCTGCAACAGAGCACACATCAAAGCCAGTTTCTGTCTTTCCTTATATTTAGGAGAAAATAGCAAGGAATAGATATATGTTAATTCCCCAGCAACTTTTACTGTCCTTTGGGAACATTACAAAATAATGGGAGAAAAAAATAATGTTTGTTGTAAACAGAGAGAACTGTCCGGGGCCCCAGATAATGGGAAGACTTCTTTGTTATTGCAGGTACCAGTGTAAGTTACTCTTTCTATTAGGAAAGTCCTGAAGGGTTTGATGTTGATTCTGCCTATTACATAAACTAGATTGTTCAGTTTCACTTAAATGTAGATTTGCTTTTTACTGTGAAGAATATAATGTCTTTATCCAAAGTTTTCATACTTTTATACTGAAACTCCATCATTTTGATGGCCATTCCTTACTGATGAATGACTCATTTAATGCTGTATTGTTTTTCCAAGGATTCACTCCCAGAGCTACAGATTTTCCTGCATTACTTTTGCATTTCCTATTGTACTGAGTTCCACTGATCTGTGATCATTATTATTAGGGATTCCTTCATTCATCCTGCATAACATGGAGTGCTTTCTCCATATTGTAGTTTTTCTTTACTAACCTCTCTTTAATAACAGTCATGTGCTACCCAGAGCCCAGGAATTTGGAGAC
Organism: Antrostomus carolinensis; assembly: GCF_000700745.2. Lineage (NCBI taxonomy): Eukaryota > Metazoa > Chordata > Aves > Caprimulgiformes > Caprimulgidae > Antrostomus > Antrostomus carolinensis. The sequence goes on along the minus strand of NW_010311346.1, from coordinate 34,876 downwards.
TCAAACTTTTGCAATAGCTCTTCCCTGTGGCATCAAAAGACTTAACTCCAATATTATAAGTTATACTGTTACCACTTTCCAAAAGTTTAAATGTCATAGTCTGAAACGAGGTTCAGTGCAGACTGTCCCTCCTTCTAATTCTGAATGTTGATGGCCAAACACAGGCACCTGTTATTCAACAACCATTTCCTGAAACTTGGGCAAGAGGAAAGCCAGAAGCACTAAATTAAACTATTAGTGTAACACATAGAAGAGGTGAGGATAAACAAACTTAACAACTGTATCATGTCCCATCTGACTGGAGTACTGTTATTAATTTAAGGCTGAACCAACCGTCTGGGCTCTTTAGCATCCATATATGTTATGTTGGAGTCTGATCCTCAGAAAGGGTGAACCAGGGAAAACTTAATCTGCCATTCTGCAGAAAGGTGATGATATTTCCTTTTCTCAGTGTGAAGCAGGAATTTAGGAGGCCCATGGGGTCTGTATGTGCTAGCAGGCACAGAGGTTCATTTTAACTTCATCTGTCCCTTTGGGAGAGAGTAAACACATAGAGCATCTTTTTTTCCACACAGCTACATAATAAACTTCCAGAGGAGCATGAGCTTGACAAATCTCGCTGTACAATTCTAATTAAAATAGATCTTCCTTTAAAAAAATCAATTCCATTAAAAGAAAAAAAAATAAAAATCCCACCGTTCTGCTTCAATCTCAGTCTCACTATATAGACAAGTATCAGTATATCAGTAAGCTGTTAGATCTTGTGAAAAAATGTACACCACCTGACTGATTGATTTTAAAATGCAATCAATTAGAATTCACACTTGACTATTTTGACTGGAACTTAATTTGATTTGGAATGGGTTTGTGTCCTTGCCTACCATTAATTGGCAATAATGGTATTGTTCTTCTACGGGGATTTCAAACACATCTTCCTATAAGACAGATGGTTGGTACAGCTCAAAGCACTCTCCCTCACAGCAGAGGTCTCAGCCCCATTACTTCTGTTAGCTGGCAAGACAAGGCTTTAGTGGAAAAAATGGTAACCCTGAGCAGAGAAAGAAGTTGTCCATGCAATGAGTTTATCTTTTCCAAACTGCAACCAGAGAGACAGCTACAGGCAGGATAGGATGGGTCATTCTCACAGCATTGCAGCCATCACAGCTCGGGTGCTGAGCACAGCAGGGAAATGTATGGGAATGCAGTAAGGTAGTGACTAGAGTCTGCTCTAGAATTCTAGGTATTTAAACTGCTGTCAAACAACCTGATCCACAATTTTATCTAAAGCATTAGGCCAGACTGTCCTTGGCCAAAAGTAAATTCCCTTGCATTATCTTCTGTTTGTTCAAGAGATAAGCTCAGCAGCTGTTCTTGTTGTGTAACATTTATATCTTTACAGAGGCTGCAATAACAAGGAAAACTCCACGTGTGTGCAGTGGCTGGCCCCTTTGGTAACCTCAGAAGGAGCAGGATGCACGGCACTGTGCAGAGTAGTGTCTCCCTGACAGGAGACAGTTGCATGGATGGCTTATTTTTATTTTTTTTTACCTTTACACTGCAGACTAAATACTAGTCTGCAGATGTGTTTTCCATTAATGTTCAGCTGACAGACTTAATTTCAAAGCAAGTATTTGTTATTTTCATAGACAGAAAGAAGCTGTTAGTATTCCAAAAGATAAGAGATTTTTTTTTTTATTTATTTTATTTTTTTTCACCTGGTGCATCAAAAGGTACAAACACATTCATAGTTCTGTGGCTGGTTTTCCCAACACAGAGCTGTGAGATTTAGGACAAGGAGTGTGAATGTACATGGAGTGTTGCTTTCCTTTTAATCAGCCCTGTTCTTCACACGGCAGTGTGAATAAAGCCTGAAGCTGGGCACCGTGAAAACTGATGTGGCTTGGCACCTTTGGGGGCAAGCTGAGCAGAATGACGCCTAGTGCCAGTTACTATGTAGGGCTCTCAAGGTGGTCAGATGCAGGGAAAAGCCCTCTCACTGGGTCTTATTAGGCTGGACTTGGCAGCAAGGAGGGACCAGCTACTTTGCTTGTCACTGGCAACCTGGGAGCATAGGCAGATTGAGCAGGAGCCCAACAGCTTCTCCATGGGAGCGATTTCTCACCAAGCAGCAACAAGAGAGCAGAGAGCAGGAGGGAGCAATGGCTTTGCAGCGAGGAAAGACTGTTTGACTAGGATACATGTACTTGCCTAAAAACTGCTCCTAGAGTCCCAGCAGGATCACAGGAATGGTTCCTCTGACATGGGGTAGTTTGAGAAACCTACTATTGCTGAGGATATTTGGCATCTTTTCTGTGGCTATCTTTAGCTGACAAGGGTGCTGAACCACTCAAGGACAAAAAAGCCTCTCAAGGACAAAAAAATATACCTACAAATACAAAGGGGAAGGACAGAAACGTGTTACCATGGAAAGCAAGGTTCTCTGAATATACAAAACTTCAACTCCATGGTCCTTTGTACCTGCTACATACCTCTGTTTTGCAAAACAGAAGTTAGCAACTTCCTTAGGTCACTTAATACAGCATAAAAACATCTCTACAACTGCATTCTCTGTTAGGTAACTATTAAATAGGCAGCATTAGGACCATTAACTTGGAGGTAAGAGATGCCCTATCTCATATCCCACTCTCCAGAATTCTGATTCTGTTGATAATAACAAAGTGGCCACTGACATCATCCCACCTGCTTGGATTCTTATTTGTATCCAGTCCTACAGAACAACTAAATAAATTAAATTTAATCAAACACAATACATTCAATGCTCTTAGAAGAGTAAATGTGCCTGCCATTCTCAAGAATGAGAATTGCTTGAGGAAGTAATACAGGACATTAGTACATTAATGCACACAAACCCCACAGATATTTCTAGAGAAAAACGATGTGGTTAGTTAGCAACAAGAATGTTCACAGAATCATGAGAGAAGCATCTTCAAAGACCAAAGGATTAAAGTGAAACTACAGATAGGACAGAGTGCACTTAAAATAAATCAGTTAATTAGTCTATACCTGGTACTAGAGAAATAATCTTAGGTAACACTGTAATATTATTTCCTTATTCTAGGCTGTGACCTTGCATTTGCAGAAAACAGGGCCTGTTGCAGAGATGGCAGGAGGCAAATAGTTTGCCTGAGTGGCTATCGGCACAGGGAAAGGAGCGTGGTGCTGCCATCCCTCCTCTGTCCCAATGGGAGCCTCAGGTGGAGACATGCCACTGCTCTGCAGCACTGGCAGCTCCATCACAATCTCTCACATCCGGCTGGTCAGCACTGTTACCACCTCACAGACGTGCAATTTTAAGCAGGTATCACTGGGTCTTCTTTGCATAAGGGAAATCACAACTGGACAGAAATGGCCACAAGCCCTGTCCCACCAGAGCTTCTTCTTTCTCCTCTTTTGCAAGAGAGCATCAGCTGAGGAGCCCTGGGAAGGGACAGAGAACAGATGTACCACATGAGCATGAGGGGAAATTGTTTTGGACCAGTGTAATCGAGTCTGCCCTTGTACAAAACAGTGAGCATAAAATTTTCCTCGAGGTTAAGCTAGGATCCGTCTCCAGTTCACCAGCACATTGGTTTAGATGTAAAGCTACCTATATTTTTTTTAAATGGAGATCTTCTGCCTGGTAGCATGCTACCCGGCAGTTTCATCAGAAGAGCAGGGTGAGGGGTGGCAGGAAGGGACACAAGCATGCTATGGGAGTAAAATGGGAGGAAGTCAATCATAGTATACATTTACTTAAGAATATATTGTAAGTTCTGTCGTGGAAAGAAATTAGGGTCTCCTGTAAGGTGAAGTAATTGAGAAGCTGTTCCATTCAGATGCTATTGCAGCTGGGAAGCTATGAGATGAACTGCCTCAAAAATTAACTTCAGGGAGATAGACTTAAAGTATATAAGGATCCTTCTCTGAACTTAACCAGCATAGCATGTAATTCACTGAGCTTTAATGGTGAATTTATGATCTGTAAAAATGTATTTCCTATCTCACCTTCCCACCTGAAAAAAAAAAAAAAAAAAAGGAGATAGAGAAAGTAAAATAGAAATATTTCTTAGATAAACTTTAGTTACATCTTCTGGTGAAATGGCAGAATGAAAAGAGTAATTAGGGTTCAAGGTCAAAATGAAATTCTATTCACATCTCAGTCCTTCACACATCTTTCTGTGAAACAAGACAGCTGAAAAGAGGAAGAATTAACTGATTTCTTTTAAGTTCAGTAATTGCAAATGCAAAATGAATATCATTCTGCAGACATGGTGCCAGAGGACAACGCAAGCTAATGAAATAATGGTAGCCCTGATAAATAATTTATGCACCATATCAAAAGCTGAATGAGATAAAGAAATGGAGAACCCATTTGAAAATTTGGAAATTGCTCAAAGCTCTTCCTCCAGTGACACCCAAGAGGATGAGCATGGAGCATTAATAAACTCTGTGACCATGTATAATTCATAAAATTTCCCTCATTTTTTGGTTTTCAGTGCTTACAGTTTATAGTTAAGAATGGAACAAAGACTGGAAAAATCCTGGTAGCAATTGAGAGAAGAACATAAGCCAGCTTATTCCTCCACTTAGTCCATTTGTAAAGGGCATCTGTTTTCACCCCAAAATGCACATATATCCACCATTAAACTTAGCACACTGAAAACAGAAGAAAGACTTTCTGCTCACATCCTCATGCCTACTTTATAGTTGTATTTTTATTACAGCTATTACAGTGTGAGATTATAACACAACAAAAGCCATTTTGTCATGATTTTAATAACAGTATTCTGTTGCAGCTCTTGGTTAATGTTCAGCCTGAATTTGTTGTGGATTCATTCAATGGCAGTAGAGCAAACTCAGAGCTAACCAGTGGATGCTATCTGAAGGCAGTGAGGTGTTTCTGAATGCATTACATAGCAAGAAATGTCTTCCCTCACACATCCACAATGGAAAGATATTACTAAATTAAACAAAATTAAAAATTACATTTGGATAAGATTTGCCTTGAAATTATTTTGATGGTTGCAGGAACAAGCTTGTGAAGTCATATTCTGAAATGACATGGTGGGCAAAAGAGTTATTTTTAACTCTTTGCACATGAGCAATTTGTTACTTGATTTCAGGCACAGCACAATTCAGCTGCACAGCCGGACTTTCGTAATCTAGTGTGGATCTGAGTAGCTTGATGATTTGCCCTTTAAGGATGCAACACGAAATATTTTAGGCTGTTAAGATTTTTTTTCTCTAAGGTGCCTTGGACTTTTAATTTTCATTTTTGGAGTCTACCTAGAAGTAGGAGACAGTATCCTGTGGCTTTCTGAGGGAAACTCTTTGCTTCCTACCTTGAGTACACTAGCAGAGCACAGCACACTTCTCAGCTGCGTGACAAGTTTCAAGCTGTTGAAAGGCTGCGATGGCACCCACAGCTTCTGCTGGCATGTGTCAGAATGAGCAGCTTCCAGCTTGAATGATCACAGCAGAAGCCAGAGTTCACTAGAGCAGGAGTCTCCAAACAGCTTCCTATCATCATCAGAGACACAAAGAAATCACACAGTATGCTCAAGACACCTTGCAGCTCTCTTGTCCTGGGTGAATAGATGGGAAAGAAGTTGATTACTCTCAGCAAGCTACAGAAGTGGCGATAGGGCAGCTGCCCTTTGGTGACCCCCTGTGCTCCTGCACAGGCTGTCATGAGGCTGACAAAAGGGATCCATTCCCTCAGTTCCTCCTTGGCTGTCCTGCCTGCCTCTGAGAGCCTGTTGAGTGTTATTTGAATATTGTTTACTTCATTAATTTCCTCCTACCATCAATTGATTAATAAATTATTCATAAGTAAATTTATAAATTATTCTACCAGTTCTATTGATGATTGAATAATATTGACCAAATAAATTATTCACTCGTCCCCCATCAAATGACAAATAAATTATTTGTGAGCATTCTTTTTTTCATTATTAGATCAACTCTTCCAACTATTGAGATATTTATAAGATGTCACTCACTCTGATAGTTACACAATTTGCAAGCAGGACCTTTTAGGACCTATATTTTCATAGAAAAAAAGAACTAGTTGAAATTTATTGTGTACTTATATGGTAGTTGCTTTAAATATGAGGTCCTTTAGAATGGGAGGAGATGTTTTTATATATTTCAAATCCAGTTAAACAAAATGCTGAGATATTCTGACATTAATTCTCACTCAACCAATATATTTTAAATTATGCAGATTATTTTACAGTATTCTGAATTTGTGCAAAATAATCAGTATTGAGGCTGCAATCAACCCATGATTCCAAAAGGTATTAAGATGTAGGTTCTGTAAATGTGCATCAGTAGCAAGGCCAAACCAGACAAGTGACTAATGGCCACTACAAACGTGAACTGCATAGGCCAGAGTTTATTTCAAGTTCCTGAATAAATTGCATTAGCTTTACATCTAGCTAGATCCATTGCTTCTCTCTCTTCTTTCACTGATCTGCCACTAACTCTGTGGCAGGCAAGTGATAGCCCCTTCCAGTGGCATCATTTCTAGCATATTTTACCATGCAGGCAAAATGTGTCCATATCAAAAATATAGACAGTCCATGTAGTGACTGTCATTATGATGGGTCAGGGAAAAAGAAAACAAAATAAAAAAATAATTAATAAATACATCTCTAGTAAATTGATACTAAGGCACAAGCATCCACAGAGAAAAGACTGGATTCTCTCTATTCCATGGAGCTCAAGTTGGATTAAGTCCACTAAGTCAATCAAGATGCATTAGCGTGAAATCAGTATAAGGACCATGAATAGCACACTGAAAAGATTTACCTAAAAAGTTGCTCTAAAAGAGATAGGGAGAGAAGGCAGCATGTTTCTTATGCCAGAAGAGGAGCAGCCCTTCTGTATTTTTTCAGATGTGACTGCCAGCGAGGACCAGAAGCTCATACTTCTCTCTGCTGGCATCTTTTTTTGCCTCAGAGACCTACCACTAAAACATGTGCAAAAAGGTTTAGGTTGACTTTCATGGGTTTATTTTTTTAATTTAAAAACATGGAGCAGGTGTATTTTCTGAGCAGGGTACATGTAAGAGAGTGAATACAGCCCCAAGATAGCATTTAGTTCTGCAGCTCACACTGCCCAATGGGAGGAAGATGAATGGGCTGTGCAAGGGAAGCAGGACTGCTTAGCGAGCAGAGAGCTCATTTATGGGGAACTCTCTGGCACCATGCAGTTCTGTAACACCTGGCTGCTGCAGACATGAGCTGTTTCTCCTTGTTTCCCCTTTCTTTTCAACCAAAATGGGGGCTGTGAGCTGTCACTTGGGCCAGTATAGCAGTGTAATATTGGCCTCTAAAACATGCACAGCAGAAAATAACACCTCTTTCATTTTCAGAGAAAACTGTTAATAGGTTTGCCTCATGGAGGCATTGTAACAAGTCCCTGGTTAAACTGACATTGGCATTTTCACTTAGATTTCCACATTAAAATATGCAGCATTACTTAGGGAAATGTTGTGGTCAGGATTTACAGGGGAAGCACCTAGACTTTGCATTCTGAAAAATAATTCACTGGTCTTTGGGGTCAAGTTTTTAAACTCCCTTTCTCCCTATTCCCCCAGAAATACCCAAACATGAAAATACACAGAAAGGTCTGATAGAGAAAGTGCATAAAAGAAAGACAATAAAAGCATGTCTAGACAGATGCAGTGTGGTTAGAGAGACAGGCTAGAAGAATACTCTTTGCAGCACTGTTCAGAATGGATATGAATGGAGTAAAGTTATATTGGTCAAAGCCAGAGAAAAGACCACTGCAGCAGTTAAGGTGAAACAGTGAAGGGAACCCATGGGAAAATTTTAGATATATGGGTATGTAACAGACTGCATCTTTGGGACATTTATGCAGAAAGGAGTTAGGAAATTTAGCCTGCATATGAGGTTCTGGAGAGTATTCTGAGCTGAATATGTGTCAGATTAAGAGTCTGAGTAAAAGACAGAGATGCTACTGATCTGGAGCGGATTTAGGTCCTCCATATTAGACAGTGTGATGTCTATTCATCAGTAAGGGGACAGTCCAGAATATGAGTCTGAACAAGAGAAAGGAGATGAGGAAGTGGTCTAAGTAAATATATGCAGGTGGACAAGAGAGAGCTGCCTACTCCACAGGACACTTAGGGGAAGCTGAGGCTGCATAAGAAGCAGATCACAGAGTCACAGAAGCTGAAGCAGAACAGGACCACAAGAAGATGTCACCATATTTAGTTGTCATGCTGTATTTTGTAATATCATTCTCACTGCACCTGGTAATTTGCATCAATAGTAGGGAAAAGGAATTTTGTCACTGCTGCTTACTCCAATTTAGCAGCCAGAGCAACACCCAGGTGTGCAGGCAGTAGGTGTTACTGCAGCACACATAGCTCAGGGGTTGGCAGAAGTGTAGCTAGGACAATGTACCTGGCCTGAAGAGCAAGGACTAAGATTAGGCTGCAAAAAAATATTCAGACTCACTCAAATTATTTTTTTATAACATGCCAATATATGCAGAAAGGAGTGGGTGTGTTTGTCTTATCTCATACATTGGAATTTTTTCTCACTGGGGAGTAAAAGCCATGAGCAAAAACCTCCTTAGGTGTTTTACTGTAAATGCAGCAAATATATTTGCAAAATATACCAGCAAAATATATTTGCAGCTTTGTTAAGTTTTTGTTGTTAGTTTTCCCAGCAATGCTTTTGACTCATAGTAATGTTTTGCAACTTAGTCAGTTTTGCTGTTTTTCTAAAGGAAAGTCACAGAAAACAGAGCTGTAAGGAGCTGCAGGATTTTGCAGGATCTAGATTTTGCCACTATAATAGCTAAGAGGAGAATTAACTGAAATTGTCTGTCAGTTTTAATTAATTGAAGAACCTTCAAACAGTCATTCATATGTCTTATTTCAGGTATGAAATTATTTGGGAAAGGGCAACTTTTTCAAGGCAAAAAAAAAAGGAGCAAAAGTCTGCAAGCCTGACTCGAAGTAGTGGAAAAGAACATTTTAAAATCACAAATGTGTGAAAAGATGTAATTTTATTTCACACTGAATCATATTAAGCAATACCTCCTTGCCTTCATATTCTACTCAGTGCAGTAAAACTGTTCATGACAAAGACTTGACTCTAAATGAAGGACAGAAGAAGAAAGGTCTGTATATCTACCTGCTTACCTTTCTCTCTGAGGACTCAATCTTCTCATTTAAGGCTTTCCCAGAGCTGGCAAACAAACTGATTACTCCTAATGTGACAGTGCTATTGGACTCCCTTTATGATTTTGGTTTTGACTTTTGCAGTCATTCCTCCTCTCTCTTCCATTTCACTGCATTTTGCTTCTCAACCTCCTTTTTCCTTTTTCATTGTTATTTTTGGTTGCAGCTGTTGTAATGCCAGCTGGAAAAAATGAGGCTGGTGTTCTCTTTTGAAGACTGTAAAATTAGTATCTATTATAAACTTTCTACAGTGAGAATTGCAGTTCCACAGGTTTTCTATCTTTGTGTCATCAGCTCCAACATTCCTGAGAAATGGAGCAGACAAGGAAGGTGATAATTTCAGAAGAAAATGAGGGAAGTAGCTGGGGAAACACCATTATTTTGAAGAAAAGGACCAACTCTGTCAGATTAATCTTATGCTCTATGAAGAGCCGTGCAGGGTAATATACTCAGGATGCTGGCAAGAAGACAGGCATCTGTACTTTGGCCTAATGAAGTCCTATTAAGATCTATGTGCTTGGAAGCATTCCTGGAGCACTGTAGCTAAGCGTGGATCCTGGCAACCTAGTCATCACTCAGCAGAACGCGGCTGCCTGCCTTGCCAGCTCAGATGCAATAAGGCAGTTTTCCTAAGCAGATGTGTCTGAGACCTCAAGGGCAACAAAGCGTCTGAGATGCCGAACTACTCTGACAATCTGGCAGCAGATCTGTTTGGCATAGGGCACCACAGAGGCAATAGCCAGCCTTGGAGTTGTTTCTCTCTTCCCAACACCATCTTGCTCAATGTCTTTCAAAATGAAGGGGTCAAGCTGAGAAAAGAATGTGATAAAGAGCTGGTTATGGCTTCTGTACTGTTGTCACTTGATACAGCATCTACCTAGAGGTAGCAAAACTATGGATATGGATCAGTCTTGAGGGTGTCTGGAGTTAGATGTCCTGTGGGCAGTGGACTAAATAAATAGCTATTACCACTCTCTATAGGCTTGGAAGAACCCAAATATCTTGGTGTACCACTCAAAGGAGCCATGAGGGACTTGGGATTACAAATCACAAAGGCTCTTTCAGCACTGATAGTGTGCTAACTCCTGTGAAATGAACATATGTTTTCTTATCTAACATCCACATACAGATACTGATTTTGTGAATGGCCTCCCAAAGTAAAGCAGCCTTTCTGGAGAAAGGCACAAAGAACTAGTTTCCAGGGCAGCTTAAAGGCAGTCCTAAACGTCAAAACTCTACAATAGTAGACACAAAAAAAAAAAAAAAAAAAAAAGTATTTTTAAGTTATTGTCACAACTATGGCATAAGATCATAGGAAATCTTTATGTTGGACTTTATCTACATCATTTACTGTTTTCTGTCAGCTTTGCTGACATTTTCTTCTCCACTGTTTCAGTCAGTATGAATCGGGAGGAGAAAAGGACATGTTTAGCACACACAGACATTTCCCTAAATCTGTGAACTTGTTCTATGTTGTGAACATTTTCCTTCTTTTCTTCCTTCACAACCTGAACTGAGAAAATGTTCATTAATCTTATTTCATCCCATCTCACTCTTATGCTAGAGAGAAAAAAATGAAACACTGTAATTACTCAACATAATTAAATTTCCTTTTGATATTGAAAATCTAAACCATTAAGGAAAAATAAAAAAAAAATAAATATCTAAATTCCATTTATGCAAGCTCAGCACTTTGACATTCCCTCAGAGAAATGGTACTTCCAATGCTTTCAGTTCCCATCATTCATTTTATTTTACTGTGTCAGAAAGGGGAAGAATTTTGCCAGTTCTTAGACTATTCAGTTATATTAGGAATGAAAAATCCTTTGTCTAACGAAAAATCATTCTGCTTTATAATGATTATTCTAGTTTTTAATACAGTCCACATGGTGCAGTAGTACCATTGCAATTAAGCCATCGAAGCAAAGAGTACTGGGGAAAAAGTGCAGCAGGACTGTATCTTTTCCTTGCCACTAACCTAGACCTTCATCAGTGGTGAGATAGTACCAGGAGAAGGGGAGGACCTGGAGGAGGCTAAAGAAGGAGCAGGAGCATGACTGGCTATTCCAGCCAAATCATGAAGAAGATCATAAGCTGATGCACATAATTTGAGGGATAAATTCCCTCCTTTCCCAAATGTCATGTGATTTCCTACCTCAGAAAAAGTCTAAATGCTTGATTTGTATGAAGTTTACTCACAGACAAATACAAGAAGCTGTAGTTAATGTTCAAGAAACATAATGCAAGATCAAGAGAAATGGAAATGTACTGAGTGATCAGTTACCTGACTTGTTTTCTCAGTTACTGTATTTAAATCCCACATAAACTCAAAGATCTTTTTGCAGTGTATGAAGACAAATATTTGTTGGTCAACAGATGACCCCTGCTGGTGTGCAAAATAAAAAAAAATTCTATGCCAACTGATTGATAAATTCAGTTTAAAAACCACCTCCTATTTATTATTTTTTCCAGCCTAGTTTGTGCATATTTGCCTGTGGTTTGTACTTCACTTTGATTAATTGCATCACTCCATCAAGACTGTACCTCTTCAGTCTGTGTACCAAAGGATTATATGTTGCCTTCCTTTCTTACGCGTCTCTCCATAATCAATCATGTGTTATTTATCAATAACATCATCTTGTCTCTGCTCCATGTGTCCAAAAATTTCCCTCTTATAATTTACAAACAATTTCCTGGAGATCTTGTCTCACTGTCTGTTTATTTTAAATAGATGATTATAGCAACAGCTTCTCTTTTCAGTGCTTCTGCACAATTTGTGGTGTTATAAAATTCAGGCTTTTATCAATAATACCATCATTATTGGTATGCCTTTTTCTGTTCTGTCCTACTCATTTGACTTCGACATAACTTGAACCTAAAACTTCTACAAGAGTTCATCAAAAATTCACATTATTTGGTCAGCACATATAATATCTTCCCTTATCCATGATCACTTCATCTTGTCAGAAACAGTCCATCTGTTTTGCAGTTGATATTACCATCACAGTTCTGTGTAGCTGCACTGTCTTCTCTTGGCAATTCACTCAATAACCTCGGTTCTGACACAAACAGGAATGGGAACATGGAGAATTGGGTTGGGTAAGGCATTGACATCAAAATTCTTATAAGGCTACTTTTTAGTGCTAAATGAAATTTCTTTATTGAACTTTACCATGTCAATCTAACAAGTTAGATCAGCTGTACATCTCATATCACAAAGCACATTACATTTTTTTCTCTACATGATGTTGCACACACTTTCATTTCTAGAAATTATGCAATCTACATTGTGAATTATTTGCGTTGTTTTTTGTGCATCATGACTCTCTTGGATATCCAGGAAAATATTTTCCTCTTATGCATATTTAACTGGATTGTTCAAGATGATAAGATATTTCTGATATAAGCCCGCTGGAAATGTGCAACAGTATACTGTCATTTCTTTTGGTGGGAGGTTCCACAACCAGCAACCAACTACTGGGAAAGTTCTGCCTGCTACTTTCCCAACACTGCCCCTACCAGTCAGTAGTTGGTGTGCAAGTTCACCTGTCATCCCTAAAAGAGAGTAGATTTTTCTAAAAACACCCTTCTTTGCCTCAAATAACTGCTAAAATCCTGTCATTTTGGATTACATTTTATCTTGCCCTCCAGCTTCTTGTTAAGTTTAAAAGTGTGCGTTCCTTATAGAAAACTTTGTGCAGCTTATAATGTGTCCCAGAATTTTCATTTCTTCCTTTTCATTTCTTCTTTCTATTTCATTTAAGTGTTGCCATGTTAGTCTGCAGAAACATTCCTGCCTTAGGGACCTTCACCTTAATCACATTCTGGTTGTATTAACTCTGCGGCTTAAATAAAGTGTTTCTTCAGTCCTCTCCTTTGTCACGTAGAGCTATCTTAGTACATCCATTGCAAGATGTAGCCATTTCTGAAACTGAGATATTATTTCTCTACATTCTTTTTCATGAAAAAAACCTAACATTTGAGGAAAGTATTATGGAAGTCACAACTTTTCTGGAATAAAACTCTTTCCATGGACTTTAAATTAGATGCTGAAAGTGATAACAAAAATGAAACAAGCAAATAAACAATGTTACATTTGCTTTTCTAGTAGGTGTTTAGTAGTTGTCATTTTGTGGAAAATTTTTCTGTACTCAGGTACATACAAACACAGAGCAAAAGGAATTGGTTTGGGTTTGGGTTTTTTTGGTTGGTTGCTTGGTTGGGTTGGTTTGGTTTTTTTGCATTAAAACTTATTGCAAACATGAATATTGTGGTCCTGAGACTTTATGGAATCTATTTCAGAAAACAGCTTGTTATTAATTTGATTTCATTATGGTCTGATGACCTCCACAGCTTTAATGAGGCCTGCAGGTAGGACCTAACTGGGGTCCAAGAGCCTGTATAAGGGTGAACAGCACTTTAGTTTCATGTACAGAGCTGCACATGTATATGTTTTCTGAGAGATTAATTTCAGAACCAATTGTTGTATTATTTCAATGATACTTTTATTTAGAGAGAGCAGCACTGAAGGATTTAAAACAGGGAACCTATGAAAATTTGCTTTCATCCTCATCATCATCATCATCATCATCATGTCCTTCTGTTTCCTCTTTTTAATTAAATAACTTAATTTTAAAAGTAATTATCAGTAGCATATCAACATAGAGATATAGTATCTGTGCATTCTTCTTAATAATTAAGTTTCAGCTATAGGTTTTCTGCCTTGCTCAATGTGTAGAATTCCTCATTTATATGACATTTTAATGTTTGTTTTTCAATGTTAAGAAAAAGTACACTACAAAAAAAAGCAAAAGTTTATCATGTAGTTAAGGCACTAGATAGGAATTCAGATATTTCATACTGAATCCCACTGATGCTGCAGGTTTTCTCTGTGACCTTGAACGATGCACTTAATCTCTCTGTACCTCTGCTCCTCATTTATTTTTTAAAGGATGGTAATGTTTCTTCTGTCTCTGTATTTACATTGCAAACTCCTTTTACTCTGTGTTTCTTGTTCCAATAAGGATCTTATCTAAGAATTCTTATTATAGAGTTGCTTTTATCTATGTAAAAAGCAATATATTCTGTATGACGTTATCCCATGTGAGAGGTTATCTTGAGCTATGACCTGGCTGTATAAGGAGTTACTGTTATTAATAGGACACCAGAAGTGTGTTAAAGACTCAGCCAGACTCAGAACTTCAATGTTCCATCGCTCTTTTATCAAGAGATGATGGGCTAGTCTTACAAAGGCTTTCTATATATCAGGTTAAATAAATGTGCTTGGGAATGACTATTCTATCACCCTTAAAGACAATCAGTACAAGAGTGACCTGCATCCATATCATTAAACTAAGCCAGCAGTAAGTCAGACAGGCTATATGCATGCTGGAAATGGTCCCTGGCTTGCAGTAGCTCCCAAACTGTATCCTGGAGTCTTGTGAGAGCTTTCTGGGCGAAAAATTTAATAGTATGGGCAGGACAAAGAAGCATTTGCAAGCTCTGTTTAACAGTCACCAGTCAAATAGTCAAATCTTGCACTCTCACTACCAATTTTGCTTCTGTATATAGTTATATGTTTATAATAATCTATCCTAGTCTTACCTGATGCAAGTGCTAAGGCTGGAAAAGAAGAAAGTGAGCTGAAAAAGGAGCTTTACTAGTAGTAAAACATAAGAAACTTAGCATCAAAAATTGTTCAAAGTAAGTCCAGTCAAAATTCAGGAAGAAAGCAGTTTCAGTTGAAACTACTCCATAATACATTAAACACTCCCTGGTTGAGGTAGTGAGAACATGGATGAGTAGTTCAGGTGACTATAGTTTCTATTTGTGGTTTTTATATCAAGAGAATCAATTTGGTGATTAAAGGATCCATTTGTGAGTAGGCAATATAGCTTTACATCCTCTGAGACAGTGAGAAGGTTTGAACTTTACTCTCCTGTGTATTTATAAGAAAGCCCAAGATTAGTACAGAGTGGAGAACCATGTCATCTTTGACTGTGCTCTGAGAGACTGATCTTTCTCCTCAGTTTTTCTAAGAAGGTATTAGAAATGCAGCTCTTAGTCTCCTAAACAGATCTGCAGTCCTGAACACAAACCTAATTCCTGGGGAAAAGTCAGGCTAAAGACAAATAGTTTTACTCAGCACTTCTTTCTACCTTACCTAGGAACTTCCTGGTTATTCTAGTTCTATCTTGTTGGTACAAGGTCACATAATCTGACTCATGCCTGCCTCACATCTAAAGTATTTGCAGCAAAGCTCATTTGTGGCCTTTAGATGGTCTCTGGTGCATATCAGAAAAGGAAATTTAAGTCTATGTCTTGGTGTTGCTGAAATCTGGGGATATGGGCATGCTCAGTTCGAGGATTCCAGTTGTGTCCCATCAGGACTTCAGATGACAGCCAAGGCTGCTGTCAGGCAGATGAGATGCTTAAGGTTTCTCCATAGAACAGCCCAATATAACACCCAGCACAGGGATAGCTGATAGGATGAGCTGGTGTCAAAAACTGGTCGTTGTGCCCACCCCAGCTACATGCCTCTCAGGTCTGTCATCAGGGGCTTGCTGGCACAGATCAGGAAGTACACTGGTTTAGTTTTCTCTCCAACTTATACTCTAATAATACTACAGACACAGTAAACATGCCCCATACACTGTGTGCACAGTACCTGCAAGCTTAACTCATGGTTACTGGCAGCAAAGTATTTAAATCTCTGTTGACATCTAGCCCAGGCTGATTTTGAAGGGCCTAAAGTCTAAATATATTTACCTAACAAGAGTTTCTATTACAATATAAGCCTCTTCACAGTGAAGACCCATGGTGTGGCTATCAGACAGCCCTAGTAAAAGTGGATGTAGCTGAACTATCTCTTCCAGAATTATTACCCTATCCAAGGTACATTGCCTGGTGTTACACTGTGGGACAGAAAAACAGTAGCAAAAAAAAAAGTTTTAACTACTTCTTTTGCAGTTTGAAAATATTTTGCAAGTGTGGCTTAATCACTTGCAGCTGATTAAACATTACGCTGCTTATTGCTTTCTGATGAGTGTTTTATGTGTTCTCTCTGCAGACTGAAGAAGTCCTGAAGATTGATGGAGGGCCATGCTATTCAAACAGCAGGCGTTGCTGAGACAGAAGCTCTTTGTACTAGGCAGCCTTGCTATTGGAAGTCTCCTATATCTAGTTGCCAGAGTTGGGAGCTTGGATAGGTAAGTAATTAAGTAGTTGCTCTCTTGATTAAAAATGGTCTCAGATTGTCTCAGTTTTTGCATAAAGGGTCTGATTTATTTCTTGTTCTATTTTTTTTTTTTTCCTCAGTGTCTACTCATGTATAGAAAGACAGAAATACTGTCTATTCCAGTACTGGTTTTCATTGCTCTTTCCTCCCCTTTGGAGAAGAGAGCAGGAAACTAGAGTTGCGGGTCATCCCTGTCAAAGTATTTCTGTCTACCCATTTGTATTCTAAGCACATTGGCACTTGTTTTCAAAGAAGAAATAAAACAGCATCCAGTAAAAATGTCATTACAGTAGCTCATTTTTGTCTGTGTGCATCTGTGTGTTGACCTCTAGTTTCAGCAAAACAGTTATGATGTATTTATATATCGTCTTTCTAAATTTATGAGCAAGCAATTAATGTTCTACAGTGGTAGTTAAAATTAAGTATGAGCCTGCAGAGTAACTCATCAAGTTTTGAATACTATTTCACTTGAAAGATTGCTTCAGGCTTTGAGAATTTTAACTGTGTTAATTAGCCAGCATTTTCTGGAGTTGAATGTGCTAAATAAGTGGGTTTTCTCTGCAAGTGATTTCCTGGGGAACAGTAGAAAATCCAACAGAGGAAATCGAAGAGTATTTGATACTTTTGACCAGGCTGAGTTTTGACTGGTTATTGACAGTGCAACAGTAGTTCTACCTGCACTGATGCTGCTCTTTCTGTCACCTTCAAAATGGCCTGGAATTGCCCTAGTAGGTGCTACACAAAGACTGGGTTAAAATAAAAAACAAACAAACAAACAAAAAAAACAAAATAATGTTTTGAAAGAATGAATGAAACAAGATTTCAGGACTTCAGAAGCTGGTAAACAAATGGCTTGCTGGTGTTAGTGGTCTAATAGTGCTCTTCTTTTAAATGATGAAAAATATTACCTGAGTTCAAAATTGTGACACAATGATATGTGAAGACACAGCACATGAAAAGTTAATTGAAAACAGCTACCTAGTGTCCACTGCTAGGTAATTTTGAGCTCCATCTGAGGTCACTGGGTGCCTTCTTCAACTGTTTAAATTGACTTCAGAGAAGAGGGAGACTGTGCGTTCAGCTAGGACCAAGTGCATTGCAAATTAAGCCCCAGAATTTATATCTTCTTTCCATTTGTGGTCAAAGCATCTCTGATGCTTATGAGGTGAAAACTTCACTAAGACTAATGTGAGTCTGTAAATGGGAACAGAATTCCTTACTGGCCCCTGCAAAAATATATTTTATGCTCAGAGGCATGAAATCTAATTAACCTTACGCTATTATCTATGCTTGCACATCTACAGAATTTACTGATGGCTATAAAATTATCTCACCATAGTGTTTGACTGGCTGACCTCCTGCGGCAGTGAATTCCACCGGTTTCATATATAATGTTGCCAATGGCACTAAAATTCAGTTTCACTCTCTTGCATTCCTCAGTGTGAAAAATACCACATTGCTAAAAAGTGGACTTGTTATGAAAAAGAGAAAGAAGCACTAGAAAGGATGAGACATGGATGAATTAACTGGAAAAGTTCTTCTACCTCAGCACTAGGGCACAATCCAAACTTGTTGAATCTGTCAGTAAAAGGACACTGAGTGGCTTCAATAGACTTTGGAATAACTAATTGTTCAGGAAGAAATCCAGATTCATTTATGCTTAATTTATGCTGATCTAATTTGAACAAGACAGCTGGGGATGGCCCACATTTAATAGCCTCAGATTAGGCTCTTCAGCAGTTTGAGTTTTCTTAGACCCGGAGGGAAATTACCACTAGCTTATCTGATTCATTGAGTCATAAAGTCTGATAAGCCTGAGCACTTCCCTCCAGGGGAGGCCACCGTCCTTCAGATCCCAAGTGCATGGAGCTGCTTCACATGTGGAAGCTCAAACAGATTCTGTGCCTGGCACTTTTGAGAAGATCTGGATCAGTCAGTTGCCTGAATCCCCCATTGGGGAGCTTCTGCACTTAATTTCAATGTTCTGAACTGCTCCTGCTGGAACCAGGCTCATAATCTTTTGCTACCATGACACCTACATTAGAAGCCAATTAGCAAGCATTCTGGATCGGGAGAGACAGCACTGTTACTTCTCATTAAGATTGCCCAGACGTACTTTAGCTGTTTTGAAATCAGTCAAAAATATAGTTCCCTGAGATTAATCATTTCATGGTGGAATTTCTCAAGAAGAATATTTGTGAAGCTTTACTGTAATGGCTTGAGAAATTGCCTGTTTTGGGAGAGCAACTTCAGTGATATAATAAATGTCATATATTCTTTCTTTGCAACAGACTGTTATTTTAATAGAAAAATACTCAGAGAATCAAAAATATTAACATGTTGTGATATAACAGTAAATAGTTATGTAGAATCATAGAATCATATAATAATTTGGGTTGGAAGGAACCTTAAAGATCATCTAGTTCCACCCCCCCTGCCATCAGCAGGGACACCTTCCACTGGACCAGGTTGCTCAAAGCCTCATCCAGCCTGGACTTAAACACTTGCAGGGAGGGGGCATCCACAACTTCTCTGGGCAACCTGTTCCAGTGTCTCACCACACTCACAGTGAAGAACTTCTTCCTAATATCTAATCTAAACCTCCCCTCTTCCAGTTTAAAGCCATTTCCCCTTGTTCTGTCATTAACTGCCCTTATGAAAAGTCCCTCCCCAGCTTTCTTGTAGGCCCCTTCAGGTATTGTAAGGCTGCTATAAGATCTCCCTGGAGCCTTCTCTTCTCCAGGCTGAACAGCCCCAACTCTCTCAGCTTGTCCTCATAGGAGAGGTGCTCCAGCCCTCGGATCATCCTTGTGGCCCTCTTCTGGACTTGTTCTAGCTGCTCCATGCCTCTCTTGTGTTGGGGGCTCCAGAACTGGACACAGTACTCCAGGTGGGGTATTATGAGAGTGGAGTAGAGGGAGACAATCACCTCCCTCGATCTGCTGGCACGCTTCTCTTGATGCAGCCCAGGATACGGTTGGCCTTCTGGGCTGCAAGCGCACATTGCTGGCTCATGTTGAGCTTCTCATTCACTACCACTCCCAAGTCCTTCTCTTCAGAGCTGGTGTCAAGCCATTCGTCGCCCAGCTTGTATTTGTGCTTGGGGTTGCACCAACCCAGATGCAGGACCTTGCATTTGGTCTTGTTGAACTTCATGAGGTTAGCACAGGCCCACCTCTCAAGCCTGTCAAGGTCCCTCTGGATGGCATCCCTTCCCTCCAACGTGTCAACCGCACCACACAGCTTGGTGTTGTTGGTGAAATTGCTGAGGGTGCACTCAATCCCACTGTCCATATCACTGACAAAGATGTTGAAGAGCACCAGTCCCAATACCAACCCTTGAGGGACACCACTCACTGAGGGACACCACGTATCTGAGGATTCTTCTATCAAGATCTGACAGCCTGCTTAATAACACCACTGCCAAGATCTTTTAAAGGATATTTTTATTGCTTAGAGAGAGGAGAAGGGGAAAGA